>NC_051388.1:48821020-48828269 GCF_015228065.2 Penaeus monodon | reverse complement strand
ATGATTATTATCATAATAACAATAGATGTAATAGTTATATTAGTAATGATAATAACAATAATAATGTTGAAACAATTATCATAATTATCATTATTAGTGACATTATCATTAATATATCAATATCTATATCGGCGACAGGATCAGCACCACCACCCTCATTATTATCGATACTGTTATTATTATCATTATTATTATTCCAGGTGTACAATACAAATAAATATTAAAGAGAAGATAACTTATAATAAAACATATAGAGAAGAAATAAAAGAGAAATATAGAAGTACCGATAAAAGAAGAAAAGGAAAAACAACAGTGAAAGAGAAACGATAATGTTTCCCATAGAGCACAATTACACTACACCTTTTTCTTTTTATTCCCAGTATCATTACACCATAGAATGTGGCCGGACCTACCTCTGTCGACACCATTCCTTCTACTCAAACGAAAATGTTGATTTATTCGTTGCCTTAATTGATGGTGTTTATTCACATTTTTTTTTCTTCCTTTATCGTTATTCTCTTAATTAGGGACCTACCCAATACGACTTCAGCTATGTCGTGAAGGAGGAATACTCTGAAATTACTGCGGTCACAAAAAAAAAAAAAAAAAAAAGAGAAAAAAAAAGAAAAAAGAAAAAAAAAAAAAACGAAACAGGGTACCTACTGCATCCATCACGGTGGTCGTCTGCAGACGGTGACTTCCACCATGAACGACGACTCAGGCTACGTTGGTGGAGTTTCTTACCAAGGGGAAGCCAGCACAGCTTGCTCCCATTTCTTCCTACGGTTAATCTTTTATATATATACCAGAAACAACATGTATTCCTGTATAACACACACACACACACACACACACACACACACACACACACACACACACACACACACACACACACACACACACACACACATACACACACACACACATACTTACACACACACATAGATATAAATGGATATATGTATGTACATATGGATATACACACAGACACACATGTACATATATACATATATATATATATATATATATATATATATATATATATATATATATATATATACATACATACATATATACATCTATCTATCTATATATGTGTATGCGTGTACATTTAAATATATGTACACATATATACATATAAATATATACTCATACAGACATGCATGCACACACACACACACACACACACACACACATATGTGTGTGTGTGTGTGTGTGTGTGTGTGTGTGTGTGTGTGTGTGTGTAGTGCTAATTCATTTATGTAATATATAAGAATAGAGGTGATTGCCATCCATTGACTTTCTGCTCTAATAAAGATTGAGCGTAAACAATGACCACTCTCTGCCTCAGGAAAGATCTTTAAGTCTGTATTTGAGAAATTTCTCTTTTTCATTATTATTACTAATTAAGAACAAATAACTTATTGAGTTGATTTAATGCTCCTGTATTAGAGCTTAGTGATTTTACCTTCATTTAGATTTTTCTCTTCTACAGTTTGGAATTTCTTGGCATTGGTTTTACATTAATTTTCAATTTTCGTGCAGACTAGTCACTACTACAGACAACCAAGCCTCTTTTACGCGTTTCAATTTAAGGTTTTTAGTTTTTATATTAGAAAAAATTACTTAGCCTTTTTTCTGGGTCTTCCCATACAACAGCAGTAAATTGATTTAAAGAATTATGTTTTGACATTGTTTCTAATTTCCCGAATATATGGTATAAAACTAAAAATATAATGATGTTGAAGAATATGATGAAATAAAACAAATATGTTATCAAAGCTGATTGCAGATTTCACAGACACACAGACGCGCGCACACACACGCGCACACACAGACACACACACACACACACCTATAGACTGAAAATACATCTATCTATATCTATCGTATATGTATATATATGCTATATATACATATATGTGCATATGATATATATACATATACAGTCGTATATGAATACATATATATGAATATATACATATTGTAGATGTGTATAGTATCTACAAGCATATACATACATACAATATATATATGTATGAGTTAGTATGTTTGTGTTACCTAGTTATTATATGTATATGTAACATAAACACATATACATATCTATCTACACACACACAGACACACATATATATGTGTTGATAGCATGAAATTTATAAAGGGATAAAAGAAAGGAAAATAATATGAAAGTTAAAGAAAAATGGAACAGGGAAAGAAAAAAGTGTAGGGAAAATACGAGAAAAGGGACATAAAAAGTAATAGTAAGAATAGCCTGTATGTGATCCTGTATTCCTTAAGAAATCCACTCTACTTAGCCTTGAAAATAATCTCCTCTTCTTTCCCAGTGACGTCAAGTCATGCGATGTGGGCGGACCTTTGAGTATATAAGCTGTAAGCAACCTCTGATCGGTACCACTCTCTCTCGCCTTCTAAAGCGTAAAAGATGACTTTCAAAGTAAGTACTACAAGAGAACTCTTGAGCATTTATACATATATATATATATATATATATATATATATATATATATATATATATATATATATATATATATAATATATATTGTATATATATATGTATATATATACTGTATATATATGTATATATATATATATATATATATTTACATAAATAATGTAATTTCGGTAATTTACAGGTTGCTGTGTTCGTTGCCTTAATGGCTGGTGCCCTTGCTGACTCTGGCCCTAGATACAGTCCTCCTACTCCTTCCTACAATCCTCCCGCTCCCACATACAACGCCCCTGCACCCGCCCCTTCGGTAAGATATTTAATAAATCGTAAGAAAGCACAGAGTTCTTTAATGGCAAATTGGAACATTAACTTTTGCTTGTATGATTGTTTCCCTCATTTTTCTTCATTCTTTCCCAAATAGGGACCTGCCCAGTACGACTTTAACTATGCCGTGAAGGACGACTATTCTGGAAACGACTTCGGTCACCAAGAGAGCCGAAATGGATACGACACTCAGGGTACCTATTACGTCCAGCTTCCCGATGGTCGTCTGCAGACGGTGACTTACACGGTGAACGGCGACTCCGGTTACGTAGCTGAAGTTTCTTACCAAGGAGAAGCCCAGTACCCAGCCCAGGAGCCTTCCAGGTCCTATCAACCCGCTCCTGCTCCATCCTACCAGCCTGCCCCCTCCCCATCCTACCAGCCTGCTCCCACTCCTGCGTATGGCTAAAGTTTTATACTGATATCGAAGGTCCCCTAAAGCTGGAATGAAATATATGTGTATGATTGTAAATAAATTATCTTTAAATAGTAAAACGTGTTTCAAAATTCTAGATTAAGCTTCATCAATTAATTAAACTGGTGATCATAATTTTACACCAACAATTAGCACATTAACTATTAAAGAACAAGCTATTCAAAGAAATTATGATTATGGAAGTGATAATGATTAATAGAAAAATAAAACATTTATACTATCAATTTATGTTATTATATTAGCTTTGCTCAATACAAAATAAATTTTTTACATAAATGTGTGTATATATATCTATATATATGCATGTATATACGCACACACAATCGCGCACATATATAATATATATGTATAAATATGTATATGTATATATTTATATAAATATAAATATGTGTATTCACACATATATATGGGTGTGTGAATGTATATGCATATATTTTTAAATGTACAAATATACATATATACATATACATACACACATATATATATACACATATATATAAGCACACACATATACTGCATACCTATATATCAGTGTAAAAGTCTATTTGAAGCCTTAAAATATTTCATCAAAACAGGGGCCGATTTGTACGCCGAATGTTAAAAATGCACCTAGCACAATGAAACTACCTACCTAACACTGTACACTATTTCATATTACTTTCGCAGTCCATAATTTTAAGTAATCACTCAATCCCATAGTTATTTCCTACTGAAACTTATTTTTGGTAAATTTGTTTAACGTTTAACGTAATGAATTAACTGAATGGGTAGGTTAGGCGAGTTAAAGTAGGTTAGGCATGTTTACTCTGTGTTAAATGTTAGCTGCGACTAAAGTGTTTTAGATTATATATGTCTTAAAGTTCTTTGTGAGGTAGTTTTTTTTTAAAATACAATAGAGTTAGGTAAGACGATCTGATATATGTATAAACATACATACATATACCTATATGCAGATATATTTATATATATTTTTTCGTCTTATCCGGCGAGTATAATACTAAAACTACTTTATACATCAAAATTTTATAGGTCGACTTATGTGCTAATGTGACTTGTACAGTGGCATATACGACACACACACACACATACACATTTATATATTGGAGATTGAAGACTAGAGCATTTATATTTTTGCTAGGAGTCTCTTTTCAGGTATTTAGTTTTCTTCGTTTGACCTTCATGATAGTTTTTTACATTTTTGTGTTTAACTCTTGCATTTGCCTACGCTTATTTGGGCAATTTTAATGTTTTTGCGGCTTTACATTTTTCTTACCCGACTTGTTACTTAAATTTATTATTCGGTTTATTTACAAACTTTATTGCACTGCAGCCACCCACTCTCTCTCTCTCACATGTACATATAGGTATATACATATATATCCATATCTATTATATACGATATACATGTATGTGTGTATGTGTATATGTGTATATGTCTGAGCACGCGCGGTGTGTTTATGTGTAGACAGACAGAGAGGAAGATTGATATAAACACTGATAAATGCAAGTTGGAAGATAGAGCACAGGGGAAATAAAAGCGGAATGAAATGGGAGACAGAAAGGCAAATAAGAGAACAAGACAATTGGCTTTTTTATATAACATTATTCACTGGCAACTTCAGTCAACTTGAACTTCATTCCTAATGACGTTACGCAAGGGTTTGTGGGCTGATCTTCGAGTATATAAGCCGTAAGCAACCACTGTTCGGTGCCATTCTCTCTCTTTCCAAGACGTAAACAATGTCTCTGAAGGTGGGTTTTCTGTAAAAAGTATTGTGTTTGCAAGATATTTTTCAGTCTCCATACCGAAAAAGGTTGTGATGCAAGTACAAAGTTATTTCTTTCATTTACAGATTGCTGTATTTGTTGCCTTAATGGCAGGTGCCCTTGCTGACTCTAGCCCTAGATACAGCCCTCCTACTCCGTCCTACAATCCTCCCGCACCAACATACAACGCCCCTGCACCCGCTCCTTCGGTAAGTTGTTAATGGCTTGGATAAAATTAAAATCACTTTAATGACTACAGAAATGGGATTTTTTCTTTGTTTGAAGAATTTTATTCTTTACTTATTTTTTGTTCTTCCCTAAACTAGGGACCTGCCCAATACGACTTCAACTATGCCGTGAAGGACGAATATTCTGGAAACGACTTCGGTCACCAAGAAAGCCGAAATGGATACGACACTCAGGGTACCTACTACGTCCAGCTTCCCGATGGTCGTCTGCAGACAGTGACTTACACCGTAAACGGCGACTCCGGTTACGTAGCTGAAGTTTCTTATCAAGGAGAAGCCCAGTACCCAGCCCAGCAGCCTTCTAGATCTTACCAACCCGCCCCTTCTCCATCCTACCAGCCTGCTCCCGCCCCGTCCTATGAGCCTGCTCCTACCCCTGCCTACGGATAACTTTTTTTTTATGTATAATCTTTTATATCAGATCTATTATAGCTTAACAATATGTGTATGTAAATAAACTATTAATTCAAAACAGTTTTATTTTTAATTTACATAAAAATGGTTTGAAGTATACTTTCACCGAACCATGATTATAACAAAGACAAAAAATAGCAGAGAGAGAAAGAGAGAGAGAGAGAGAGAGAGAGAGAGAGAGAGAGAGAGAGAGAGAGAGAGAGAGAGAGAGAGACAAAGAGAGAGAGAGAGAGAGAAAGAAAGAGAGAGAGAGAGAGAGAGAGAGAGAGAGAGAGAGAGAGAGATAGGAATTAATCTCAAAATACAGAAACCTCTACATATGATTGGATGCTGGTAATAATAGTGATCACAATAATATCAACAAATAGTAATAGTGATAAGATAATGATACTGACCAGATAAAGGAGGCTTTAGCTTATTCAGTGTTATATTATTTATAAAATATGATTACAAAACTTAATTGATTCCTTATTTGTCTAAATTGCCTTATGTTTATTATTAAATTTAGTGTGGCCTTTTCTTTTGATATCAGTTATATAAACTTGGTAGGCTGTACGATTATATGAATAAGATTTCATATAAATATATTCATATACATGAATATATAAGCCATATATATATTCATATATTTATATATACACATATAAAAGTATATATATATATATATATATATATATATATATATATATATATATATATATATATATATGTGTGTGTGTGTGTGTGTGTGTGTGTGTGTGTGTGTGTGTATGTGCGTGTGTATACATACATGTGTGTGTATATATACATATACGTAAACATGCGTGTGTGTGTGTGTGTGCACGTATATATGTAAATATATACACAGAGAGATATACTCACAATGATTAATACATTTATCAATATATCTACGTCTAGCTATCTACATGTGCATATATGCATGTGATATATATATATATATATATATATATATATATATATATATATATATATATATATAAATAATATGCATTATGCATATATATATATTTATATATATATACATATATATATATATATATATATATATATATATATATATACATATATATACACACAAACATATATATATGCATGATATATATATACATACTATATGTGTGGGTGTAGTGTCTATAAACACACACTGGTTATATATGTATGCATCCATGCAGAAATACATACATTATATATGTATGTGTGAGTTGTGTTTGTATAATTTATGTATGTAGGTATATGTATATGTAATATAACACACACACATATCAAAGAATACACCACACATGAACGTACACATATACATATACATACATATATATGTATATATATCAAATGTGAGGGGGCATAAAATGTAAAAGTGAGAATAGCCTGTATGTGATCCTGTAAGAACTTCACTCTACTTTACCTTGAAAATAATTTCCTCTTCTTTTCCAGTGACGTCAATTCATGTAATGTGGGCGGACCTATGTGTATATAAGCCGTAAGCAACGTCTGGTCAGTATCACTTTCTCTCGCCTTCTAAAGCGTAAAAGATGACTATCAAAGTAAGTACTACACGAGGACTCTTGTGCATATATATATATATATATATAT
>NC_051388.1:48811020-48813520 GCF_015228065.2 Penaeus monodon | reverse complement strand
CATAAACCCCATGTTTAGTAAATCTTTTTAACGTAGACAAAAAATATCGATGAGTTAACTGAATGATGGGTTATTTTTTATGTTGGGTTGGGGCAGTTACTCTGTTTAGAACTTGTTGCCCTAAAGTGGTTTAGAAAAAAATATTTTTTAAGTTTTATGGAGGATCGTTTTTTTGTTTTTTTCTTTTCTTTTGGTTTTTGACAAAAGTGTTTGGGTAAGAAGAGTTTATATTTATATATATACATACCAACACACAACACACATTATTATATATATATATATAATATATATTATATATATATATAATATTTTTAAATTTATTTATTTTTTTATTTTTACATATTAGAAAATTTTAACATACAAATTAATATATATATTTTATTTATATATTATATATATTTATATATACATACAAATAATATATATAATATATATATATATATATATATATATATATAATATATATATCATCATATTATAAATATTATATATATTATATATTATATATATATATATATATTTATATAAAAATAATATTATATATATAAATACCACCTTAACTACTTTTCTCTTTTCCGGCAAAATATTCCTAAAACTACATTACACATCAAATTTTAGGGTCGAGTAGGGTGGCATATCACAAAAAAACCACACATATCTATTGGAGTTGAAACGAGCTTTTACGTGTTTTTTTGGGTTTTTTAACACGAAGACAGTGGTATTTTTTAATGAAGAAATGTATTGTCTACCCCTAGGGCCGATTTTCATAGTACCGCCGCATAACAATAATTTGTTTTTTATTTTTAAATTTTTATCATGGTCATTATCGTTATATTTGCTTTATCGTTTGTCTTCTTATCGTTTTGTTTTACTATTTAGTTTATTAGGTTGGCATTTAGAATGTTTTTTTTTGCTTTTTTTACATCCATGGCCGGGAAATTTTCCAAACTTATTTGGATAATTTTCCTTAAATTTTTACAATTTACATTTTTTACCCATCCTATGTTTCTTCTATTTATTTTTACAAATTTTAGTGCACTACACCCACCCCCCACCTCTCTCCCCCACTTTTATAATTTATGCATGCAAATATATAAATATCTTTTATGTACGTTTATAACATCCTAATTTTTGTAAAGCATCAATATATATAGTAACACCACACACACACACACACACCACACAACACACACTTATATACACCAAATACACACACAAACACACACAACAACACACAAAAACACACACACACCCACACACACACACACATACACACCCCACACCACACACAAAAACCACACACATATACACATAATTTTGTATGTATTAATAATTATTCTTTCCCTATAATATAAATAAATATATATATTATATATTATATGTTTATATATGTATATATAAATCTAAAATTTTTGGTGCCCCGCGCGCGCGTGGATATGTATGTGGGTCATTACAGAGAGGAGATGAAATTTGATACTGCAAGCGGAAGAGAGTTATAGAACGGGAAAAAAATAAAGGGGAAAGGAAAGGGGAAAATGTGGGGACAAGAGAAAAAGAAAAAAATTTACAGCGTAATTGGTTTTTTTTTTCAAATTTCTTCACGGGCAACGTGAACTTCATTGCCAGGACGCAACGAAAGGTTTTGGGCTGATCTTCGAGATATAAGCCCAAAAAAAGCAACCCTCTGTATGATCCATTCTCTCTCTTTTCCCAAGACATAGAAAATGTCTGTAAAGGTGGTTTTTTTAAAAAGAAATATTGAAACGCAAATTTGTTTTTATTTCATTTTTTTTATTTATTTATTATTATTATTATTTACCTACCTAAACAGGTTGGGATAGAAGAAACAAAATATTAATTATTATTATTATTTTTATTTTTTTTTTTTTTTTATTATTATTATTTTTTTTTTTACATACCTAAACAGGTTGGGATAGAAGAACAGAGTATTTATTTTTTCTTTTTTTATTCATTTAAAAAAAAAATTGGGTTTTATTTGTTTTCCTTAGTCAGGTGCTTTGCTGACCCCGCCCCAGATACAGCCTCCCACCCCTTTCCCACAACCTCCTACCTAAACAAGCCCCTGCACCCGCTCTTCGGTAAGTTGTTAAAACTTGGATAAAGTTAAAAACTTGGTGGGCCACAGAAACGGGGTTTTTTATTTTTCTTTTTTTTATTTTTATTTGAAGGATTTTTTTTTCGTTCTAATTTTTTTTTTCTTTTTCCCAAACTAGGGACCGCCACGTAAATTCAAAAATGCCGTGAAGGGACTCTCTGGAAAAACTTCGGTCATCAAGAAAGCCGAATGGATCACACTAGGGGACTTACTACGTCCACTTTCCCCTGGTTGTCTCAGAGGTGCTTACCCGTTTAACGGCGACTTGGTTACGTACTGAAATTTCTTTCCCCAAAGGAGAAACCCGTACCCAGCCCAGCCCTTTTGATCTTACCAACCAGCTCCTTCTCCATCCACCAGCCGCTCCCGCCCCTCCCCTGAGCC
>NC_051388.1:48776020-48781020 GCF_015228065.2 Penaeus monodon | reverse complement strand
TTTTGTGTTGTGTTTTGTTGTGTGTGTGGTGGGTGTGGTGTATGTATTTTATTAAAATAGTAATTATACATATATGAGTATATATGTATATACATATAACCATATGTATAATGTATACATATCTATTTTATCTATCTATCTTTCTATCTATCTATCTATAAACGCACGCACACACACACACACACACACACAACACACACCCCACACACACAACAAAAATACATGCATAAAGGGGCTAACATGGGGGTGTGTGTTTTTGGGGTTTTTTTGGGATGCGTGTGTGTATTATATGTACTTATATATATATATATATATTTTATATATAATATATATAATTTGATATATATTACTTTATCACCTAATTTTATGTATAAATCATTCATGTATGATGTATGATGGATGTACGTATTTATTTATGTATATGTTAAAGTAATGTATATCTAATTAGATCTCTCTCTCTCTCTCTCTCTGTCCCTCTTTTCTCTCTCTCTCTCTCTCTCTCTCTCTCTCTTCTCTCTCCTTTATATATATAATATATAAAATATTTATTTTTAAATATATATAACACATATATGTGGTGTGGGGTGTGTGGTGTTGTGTGTTTGTGTGTGGTTTTTGTGGTGTTATGGTGATGTGGTCTATGTATGTATGCACAACACACACACACACCACACACACACCCACCCCAAAACCCCACCCCCACACACACACACACACACACACAACGCACACACACGCACACACGCACAACGCACACACACACACACACACATGCACACACCACACACCCCCACAACACACCGCAACACAAACACACACACACACACACAACAAACACACACACACACACACCAACACGCACACACGCACATCCAATATATATAATATATAATATATATAATATATATAATATATAATGTTTTATATATGTATGTATTATGTTAATACAATATTAATATATAATATATATAATATATATTATAATATAATATAGTATAATATACAATATTATTTAATAGGGGTACACCCACACACACAAAAACCCCACACCCAAAACACACACCACCAACACACACACACACCACACATATATAATATATTATATATATATATTAAAATATTATATAATATATATATATTGGTGTGTGTGGGGTGTGTGTTTGTGTTGTGTGTGTATGTGGTGTATGTGTTGTGTGTATGTGTGTGTGTGTTTGTGTGTGGGGTGATGTTGTGTGTGTGTGTGTGTGTGTGTGTGTGTGTGTGGTGTGTGTACAATACCCACACAAAAACACACACAACACCACAACCCCACACATATGTGAATTATATAATATACATATTATATATTATTATTTTATATTAAAATATATATATATATTACTACATACAACATACCTATATTATATCATTATATATAATATATATTTTATATACATATATATATATATATATTTTTTATATATATATATATATATAAAATATATATAACAATTATGCATGTATGAATGTCTGTTTTTGTGTATATGTATTAGTTATATTATATATATATTATATTATAATAATAATATATATATATAAATATATATATATATAAATATATATAATAATATATATATATAATATATATATATAAAAAATGATTATACATAATTTTAGATAGATACATAGATATATCTATACCAAAATTTTAATATATACATACATACATATATTTTTATATATATTATATATATATTTATATATTTATATATATATATATATATGTGTGTGTGTGTGTGTGTGTTGTGTGTGTGTGTGTGTGTGTGTGTGTGTGTATTTATATAACCCACACACACAAACACACAAACCCCACACACACACACACCACACACACACCACACACCACACACACTTATATATAATATATATTATATATATATATATATATATATATAATATTATATATATATGCGTATATACATAAAACCATATGTATAAAAAGGGAAAATGAATGTGTGGGGGGTGTATATAATATATATAAATATTATTATAAAATAATATAATATATATATATATATATATATATATATAATAAAATACACACATCTACATCTACATAATATATTATATATAACATATATATATATATATATATTATATATAATTTTATATATATTATAATATATATTGTGTGTGTGTGTGTGTGTGGTGTGTGTGTGTGTGTATGGTGTGTTTGTGTGGGGTGTGTGTGTGTGTGTTGTGTGGTGTGTGTTGGGGGTGGTGTATATTATATATATAATTAATATATATATATTATAATAATATAAAATATATATATATATATAGCTATTACATATAATCATATGTTAAAAAAGGGAATAAAGAATGTGATATAATATATATATATATATATTATATATATATATATTATATATATATATGTTGTGTGTGTGTTGTGTGTGTTTTTGTGTGTGTGGTGGTGTGTGTGTGTGGGTGTATTCATGGGTATATAAGCATATAAGAGAATTGCACGATTGACCCCTTAAGTCTTTACTCTCCAAAAACGTATATCTCAAGGCAAGGTCACTCAAACTGGGTATTAAAGCCCTTTCGCATTAAAGGAGGCACATTTCACATTGCCTTTAAAAAAAGAACATTGCTTTTAAAGGGAGGCTTTCCACTCCTTATTTTGAATTTATTTTCTGAGTGCATTATTTTTCCATATGCTTCTCTTAGCTTTAGAGGAAAATATACAAGTTAATCCACCAGTGTAATTATCAATTATTATTTAACCTTCCACAGGCTTTGGCTATCGCTGCTCTGGCAGTGGGCTCCCTTGCCGACTCTGTGCCCAGATACAGCCCTCCTACTCCGTCCTACAGCCCACCTACCCCTGTTTACACTCCCCCAACTCCAGCCTACAACCCTCCTGCTCGTGCCTATAATCCTCCTACTCCTGCATATGGTGCACCCACGGCTTCGGTAAGCCAATTAATCTGTTATTATTATAAATTTGCAAAGCGGTTTATATGTGCATGCAAGCACATATGAATACATACTCTAAAACATAAATTGAATAAAGCATATACAGGACCATATAGGTAATCTAAACTTAGCAGTAAGAATATCTCTTTAAATCAGGGACCTGTACAGTACAACTTCAATTATGAAGTGAAAGACGACTATTCTGGCAACGACTTCGGCCATCAAGAAGGCCGTGATGGCTACGACACTCAGGGTACCTACTACGTCCAGCTCCCCGACGGCCGCCTGCAGACAGTCACCTACAACGTGAACGGCGACTCTGGATTCCTGGCTGATGTATCCTACCAAGGAGAGGCTCAGTACCAGGCTCAGCAGCCTTCAAGACCCTATCAACCCGCTCCTTCTCCATCCTACCAGCCTGCCCCTGCCCCATCCTATCAGCCTGCCCCTACCCCCGCTTACGGATGAAAGTAAATGATAATGGAAAACCTTTTAAATTATCATGAATCTGTATCTGATGCCTACAATATTACTACAATATTAGTCATTTTTTATATACGGTTTTACTGAGAGCTTCTAAATGAATAAAAAAAGCGACATAATTTTCAACATACTGATTTTTTCTTATTAAAAAAAAGAAAAAGAAAAAAAAAACGCATTGACACAAACACAAACACAAGGACAGACACGTAAACGTACACACTCACACTTACAACTCAAACACACACAGACACACAGACATATATATATATATATACATATATATATATATATATATATATATATATATATATATATATATATATATATACATATATATATATATGTATATATATATACATACATCACACACACACACATATATGTATATATATATATATATATATATATATATATAACAAACATATATATATATATATATATATATATATATATATATATATATATATATATATATATATATATTTATATAACATATATCTGGTAGAAGAAAGACCTCAGTGGACATAAGATAGTTTACTGAATGAAATTTACGTTATCGTAATCTGCTTACGGTCAGGTCAGCTTTTCTTTTTCATGCTAATTGTGCACTGTTGTTAACAATCCTTTTTGTATGAACTCTTATGTTTAGAAAGAGTAATAGTAGTGTTCCACTACTTTTGAACAAGAACGGGTACACAATACAGCCTGCTGAACACTCACGGTCAAGTCTTAGAGAAAGTATTATAAAACATACTCAAATTCAAACACCATGTGGAATCACAGGACTAGTTCTCTGCAGAACCTTTAGCGATACTGTGAAAGAGGATCACACACATAAAAAACTAATCACTAAACCGCAAAGGTGAGAGCGACTATAAAAATAAAAATCACAAAGTTCTGCACACTCTCGTCCTTAAAAACCCTAACCTCTTTGTTCTTTCAAATTCTCTGTATTGTAATTCGGCATAACATCTTGGTGTAGTATATGAAATAGCATTACCGTGTAACTCAGTTAAAAATATTGAACTCACCGTATATCGACATGCATGTGTAGATTAAACTGATGAAAACAAAAACGATTGCCATCTGCCCTGTATTAACATGATGTTCATATACTGTACAATAAGTATAATGGACTTCACATTTTCTTTCACAGAATCTGTTAACTAATAACTTCATAACCGTTCATATCTGGATATAAAACATCCATTTCCATACAGACTCATAACATGACATTTCGTCTGACTTTTAACTTATTCGCCACTGGTTGGTTCGAGCTTTCCATATATCAAAATTTATCTACCAGGACTAAAAGCAAATTGGGCATATCTCAATGGTCTGGGATGACTAGAAAGGGGGTTTATTATAATAAGTAGTAATCACACACGTACACATAATAACATGTGTGTGCGTGTGTGTGTGTGTGTGTGTGTGTGTGTGTGTGTGTGAGAGAGAGAGAGAGAAGAGAGAGAGAGAGAGAGAGAGAGAGAGAGAGAGAGAGAGAGAGATGAGAAGCATAAGCATTATCAGTCACCATTTTGATTGAGAGAGAG
>NC_051388.1:48749180-48765905 GCF_015228065.2 Penaeus monodon | reverse complement strand
AAATCCAAAAAAAAATTTCAAAAACCCCCCTTTGGGGGTTTTTTTCCCTTTTAAAAACCCCAAACCTTTTTGTTCTTTCAAATTCTCTGTTTTGTAATTGGGATAACATCTTGGGTAGTATATGAAATAGCATTACGTGAACTCTTAAAAATTTTGAACCACCGTATATGAATGCAGTGTAGATTAAACTGATGAAAAAAAAAAACGATTGCCATTGCCCGTATTAACATGATTTTCATAATGTACAATAAGTAAAAGGGACTTTCAATTTTCTTTCCAAAATTTTGTTAACTAATAACTTAAAAACCGTTCATTTTGGTTTAAAAAAACATCCTTTTCCCATCAGATCATAACAGGGACATTTCGCTGACTTTTAAACTTTTTCGCCACTGGTTGGTTCGAGTTTCCATATATCAAAATTTATCTCCAGGACTAAAAGAAATTGGGCATATCTAAAAGGTTGGGATGACGAGAAAGGGGGTTATTATAAAAAGTAGTAATCACACACGTACACATAATAAATGTGTGGGGTTTTGGTGTGTGTGTGTGTGGGTGGGTGTGTGTGGTGTGTGGTGTGTGGGGGAGAGGAAGAGAGAGAGAGAGAGAGAGAGAGAGAGAGAGATGAGAAGCATTGAGTTGTTATTCAGTTCAACCATTTTTTCTTGTAATTTTGGTTTATTGTAGCAATCATGACGTCACGTCTGGGTCAAGACACTCTAATTTTTAATCTGACATAAGTTTGCTTCACTCCATCACCTGGCTCTCCGAATTTCATTCCCTTTGCTAAGGGTAATGAAATTTGAGCACAATTCCTTCTTAACCCCGCCGCCCCATCATGCTCCTCCCCCAAACCTATAACGCTCGCTCCCCCTACGATGCGCGCTCCCTCAGTAAGAGAATCGCCGTATCTGTTGTTAGACTGTGATAGAAATAGATAAATGTAAAGAGACATACAGGAAAAGAAAGAAGTTTTTTGGGTGTGTGCGTCTATGAGTAAAAATTATGAAATTTTGCATAATATGTATATTTACCATCTATTCAAAAAAAAAAAAAAAAAAAAAAAAAAAAAAAAAAAAAAAAAAAAAAAAAAATCAAAATTTTCTGTCAATCTCATAAGACTACGGTCATCAAGAAAACCGCAACGGCTATACACACGGGGGGCCGTATCATGTCCTGCTCCCGAGGGTCTTTTCAGGGGGTCACTTACACTGGAACGGCGATTGGTACGGGCCAAGTTACGTACGAGGGAGGCCCAATACGGCGCCCCTGTCCTTTACATCCTACCGCTGCCCTGCACATGCTTAAGGCAAATTGAAAAGGGATTGTACTCCATCTGCCTCCTCTGTACCGTAATCCCCCCGTTTGCTTTTCTAAAGACTTACGGAATACCATACTTTGTATACTTTTTCACCCTTTGATGAACTGAAAACTAGTCAATATTTTTCGTAAAATAAAAATGCCGGGAAAAAGTTGGACAATTTTAAATATATTCCAAAGAAAATTTTAAAAGTGACTTCATTCTCGTTTTTCCTAGGACACACACACACCACACACAAAACACCACACACACACACACACCCACACACACACAAAAAACGTCTTTCTCTCTCCTCTCTTCGCATTCCTAATTTTCCAAAAAATAATTCAAGTGATTTCATTCACGTTTCCTAGGACACACAACCACACACACACAAAACCCACAACACACACACACACACACACACACACACTGTCTCTCTCTCTCGCTTTATACACACACACACACACACACACACACACCCCAATATTAATATATATTATTTTAATATATATATATATTTATAATTTTAATATACTATACATACAGAAATACATATATATGTATATCTATGTATAAAACACACACATATATACAGAAAGAAAGAAAGAGATGGGGAAGGAAAGAAAAGAGAAAAAAAGAGGTAATTATGCAAATACATATGTACACAGAAAGAAAAATACCAGCAACATAAATTCTAAAATCATAAAACAAATGGACCCCAAACACCAGACCACAACACCAAACACACACACACAACACGCACACACACAAACAACACACACGCATACACACACAACACACAAACACACCCCACACACACACACACACACACACACACACACACACACACACACACACACACACATGAACACGTGTGCGTGTGTGTATGTACATATACACACACGAACACGTACACATCATAAAAGGAGAACCAAATATAGAGTAAAAATCTTTATTTGAAACGACTCGAAGGCACAATTATCATCTTCATTGCTACACAATGAATAAAATAGAAGAAAACAATGCAAATGGATCATAACGCAAACAAAGCAGTATGATAGTAATAACATGAAATAACATGAAAGTGAAGGAAAATGGAATGGATATTCATAAAATGTATATAACACGCAATTTAACTATAGTTGGAGAATGATTATTACAGCCACAATGACAATTTTTTGTGTTTTAGTATCTAATCATATATTTATACTCCCTTTCCCCTATAAAAAGGGGGGCCTTTAAATTTCCCTTGGGGGGAAGGGGGGAGTTATCTCTGAGGGGCAAACCCTCCTCATAACCTGCTGTTGAGCCTGGATTGTTGTTCTGAAGTCACATGGTATGGATATAAAGACCCAATTTTCTGTAAAATGATTCACCAGAAATTATAGATAAGTTAGACCAACACAGTACTTTCAACACAATAAGCTTCCAACAATGCTTCTGTTGTTTTGTCTTAAAAGCGAGTTTCATTTGTACAAGTCTTGAAAACCTCATTATCAGTGGAATGTAATTTCTAGAAACCTTGATTAAGGAATAGTTGTTGGAGATATAAATATTTCATGCAAAGCCTTATATGTAAATGGCAAACTATCACCAGTCGGTCTAGTTTTCAAGGAAAACTTTACATCATGGGAAACTAATGTAAAGTCTAAGACATTAACTCAACTCAGTGGCATACATAGCAAGAAGAGTAAAAACGAAAGGATTGGGTATATACGAAAGTTATTGGACTTGAGGGAAAGAGAGCGCCAACACTACCCCTTTAAATGGCGCCCATGTATAAATGTGTGTGTGTGTGTGTGTGTGTGTGTGTGTGTGTGTGTGTGTTGTGGTGTGTGTGTGTGTGTGTGTGTGTGTGTGTGTGTGTGTGTAAACGATGTATGTTCAACAAGAAAAAAAAATGTTGAGATATGAAATATTGTTCAATCCGAAAACCATTTCATGTGGAACTAGATCTAGAATTGCTCAACCTTAATAACAACTAACAACTCTCTACTTTTAGTTGAGCAAAAAAAACCATGCGACGGAACAAGTCGACCCCCTTCCCTTTTCCCCAACTCGTTTAGATGTGGGTACCACTGGACAGTGCTATTCAGTAAAGTTTTGTGTTAAACTTGAGAGGGAAAAAAAAGGCTATGGGGTATTAAAAGAAGCCTATCGAGAGGACCTGAGGAGCAAAACGAAATTCTTCATGTAGTAAAAAATGTTTTCTGAAGGAAAAGATCGGGTTGAAGAGAAGCACAGATCTGAAGCACCAAAAAGTTTGGGCAAGGAGGAAAACATCGAAGAAGTGCGAGGGGTAGTGATACAAGACAGTCGATCTACTCTGGGGGTCTTATGTGAGGCTGTTAGTAACAACATAGAAGACCTGAAGCCCCACAAGGTTTGTGCCAACTTCGTGCCCAAGATCCTCTCCAACCACTAGGTACAATTTCGTACGGAGGCCTGCAGTGATATTCTTGAGATAAAAGATGTTGATCAAGGTCTCCTTAATATAGTAACGATACGCGACGAGGGCTGGGTATTCACCTAGGACTCTGAAAGCAAGCGTCAGATTGCCCAATGGAAGCACACAAACTCCCCTTGGCCAAAATACGCAAAGGTGAGCAGACCGCAGGAAAAAAACATACTCATACTTTTCTTCGCCTCTTTGGGATTTTTGACGTTGGATGGGTTCCTGAAGGCCAAGCTATCAATAAGGAGCATTGCATCGAATTACTGAAAAGGTTCAGAGAGAAGACAAGGAAGGAGGTACTAGAGCAGTTGTAGTGGCACGATTCCCCCTTGTCCACCCCTCTTTTCCCCCTTCGTTTGCGCCGATGTTAGCCCGTGCGGATCTGCATCCATCTGCGTAGAGTGCCATTTATGCTGTTTTGAGGGCCCTGTGGGGATCTTAACCTATATACAGAATACAGGTTCAGGTTGAAAACTCGTTGCAATAAATTTAGTGCGGGATCAGCGACGACCCAGTACCACCCCAAAAAATTTTTCGACCCCCCCGTCGTCACGGTGTTCGGCCAGCTGGGGTTGGCTCGCGGGGGGTAAAAGGGAAGGCAGACAGGGCAGCGCGACCGGAGTTCCCCCACCTTGCCCCCCCCCACTCTTGTCCCCGGGGCGAACTTTTTTTTCGCTCGCGGCGCTGCCCCCCAAACCCGCCCCACATCCCCAAAACCACTACCACAGGTTACTACAGTATAGTGCAGTTTTATGACCCTATTGGTCATAGACTATCAGAACCATTATCTGGTCCCCCAGGACTGTCCCCGTGTCGCCGTTTAGTGACCGCCGCTATCTTTTTTTTGTTCTTTGTTTTTGAAATTTAAGGTTTTTTTTTTGAAGTTTATATGTGGTTGTAAATTTTAATGTGTTGTAAATTTTAATGTGTTGTAAATTTTAATGCCTTGTTTCGTGTTTTTTTTTTTTTTTTTTTTTTTTTTTTTTTTGTAACATAGTTCTAAAATTATAATCGTAATCACTACCTACGAGTATTCGTTCCCTCATTTCTTTCCTTTATTCGGCAAAACTATGGACACGTGGATATATAAAACGGAATTTTGGATATTCTGCATTGTCATTTAAAAAGTTAAGAAAAGGAAGATTACATTAATCGAAACCCAAGGTATCGTATTTGTAAGAGTTGCCCGTGTGATAACAAAGCAAGGGTCTGGACACCGTAGCTCGCTGTTTTGGGGTGACCCGGGACGCCTTATCACTCGTGCCACAAACGCTACCAGTTTACCTTTAACGCATCGAGCCATTCGCTACACAGGGGGGAGGGTGCTTCCCCCAGGACAGTCCCCCAAAACCTTAGGTATATAAAAAAAAAAAAGAGAGGTAGGCAATGTCAGACTCTTTGCCAGGCGAACTCCCAGTTGATAGCATGAGACTCTTCTTTCCCTTCGCCTGTTGTCAAGTAGTATCTTAACCCGGTTTCTGTTGCAAAAAACTCAGGCGTTCGCGGTACACAAAATATTGGAACATCACCCGAAAACGAGAGACAGCTATAACCCTCTCCTTCATCGCCACATTCGTGTTTTTAGTAAATATAAACAGGATTTATTTTTTGGGGGGTTTGCAAATAATAATTAAATAACAGGTGATTTCATAAACATTCCACCTTTGGAAGTATTTACCCATACTTTGTTGAATTATAGACAAGTGAATGTGGAAAGTATCGAGAACATTATCCCCCATCCCTAAAATAACCCATGTACAGGAAAAAAAGTGGGGACACTTATTACCAATCAGGAAAAATTTTTTAAAAAGTCAAAAAGCAGTTTTCCCAAATCAAAAAATAAAAATGTCCTCAGTGAAGATATGACATGTGCGACCAAACGGGAGCCCGGGCCTCCGCCCCGGCAAAGGCCAAAAAATTTCAATTTTATTGGGCATTAGATTTTGGGTTTTTAGTTCTAATTTTTAGAAAAATTTACCGAGATATCGTTTGCCAAAAATTTTCGTGGAAGTTTACTGCCAAAGTCAGGCCAGGGCGGAAATTTGGGAAAGGTACACTTATAATGCATACCCAATAATTTCACAAAATACATTCCATTCTCTTTCTAGGTATTCTAGCATGTCTCTAACTTTAAAGTAATATTTTTGAATAACATTAGCCTTTGGATGTTATATAATCATTTAAAGAATAAAACAAAAAATAAAGATATACACTTCGTTTCCGAAATGACATCAGCTGTAAATGAATTAGACTGACTGGAAGCATTAAAGATCATGCTGCATACCAAGAACATGCATCAGTCAATTTGTTATCGTAAAAGAACGATGAATGGTTTTGATTGTCAAATTCTGAACTATGTATTTCCTTTTTAAGGATCAACAGTAACACCCCCCCTCGTCTGAAACAACTAAAGGATAGCACGCTAGCTTCCAGAACCTTTTCGTGACAATTTTGATCTGTCACAACTTGTGAGCAATAAAAAATAGTAATACTTCCTTTATCAAACTAACAATATTCTACTCATTGCTATTGCATTTTCAATTCATTGAAATACGTCTAAAGGATATGGATGCCCTTGCCTTAGCCTTTCAAAGGTGTATAAATATATGTTTAGTTTTTTACTTGGTATTAAGAAATATTATAATAATCATGATTTATATCAAATAACATTTCAAACATTCATCAAAAACTGAACAAAGATAGAACAGACAAACTCTGGAACTTTAGCTGACATCTGATGTAGCTAGAATGTAAAGTAAATTACAATGCTTAAAAAAAGAGCACAAAAACCAGCGACTTACTGACTGAATACCCTGGTGCGAGGATAAGAAAATTAATGACAGGTCAGAGTCAAATATTTCAGTTTGCTTCCCAAAACCATTCTTTTCGCCCTTAACATAGATCTTCCCTGCTCAAGGTAAAAAAATTAAAAAATTTCCGCTCTTTAAAAAGCAAACGATAGTAAATCTAGCAAAAACACGGGCTAAGAATCGCCTGCCGATACTGTTGCTTCGTCGTAAACATGGCTTACTTTCGGTAACGCCCGAGAAGCATCGGTAGCCCTTTCCCAAAACTTTTGTAATCCGGCCCATATGTCTGTGCTGGTGACCACATGGATGACCGACAGGAGAATGAAATTAGTACGCCAACCGGCCTACAATCCCTACCTAACCTTCTGTGACCTTTTCTCTTTCCTCATAAGAGCAGCACGAGGGGAATACGATTCGACTTAATATAGGAGATAAAGGAGGCATCGGCAAGAACCCCCAAAAAGGGATGCGAAGGGGGTTTAATACGTCGTCCAAAAGTGACAAACGCCTGCGCAAGTGTGTAGCTGCGAGTTTTGTAAGTTTCTGAAAATAATCCTCTACCCAAATTTTCTCATTACTTATTGAACATACATCGTACACACACCCACACGCGCGCGCCCCGGCGGTTGGGTGGTGCAGATAGATATAGGTAGTATTATGCATTTTACACACACACACACACCACACACCACAAACACACACACACACCCACACACCACACACCACACCACACCACACACACACACACACACAGTGTGTGTATCTACAACTTAAAAACATATATTAGATTCCGCTAACGAGCTGGAGCAATATTACTGCCACTTTGATATGCTCAGTTCAAAATAGACACATAGCGCGCGTGATATCTTCAGTGACCTCGATATCCCCAAAAAAGACCTGCCTACCTTTAACTTTCCTTTTCGTAATGGAGACAACTGTTATACAATTTATATTAATAATGAGTATGAGAACAGTTATTTATTTTGTATTATAAAAATGTGTGAAGTGTCTGGTGTGGTTGTGGTTTTTTGTGTGTGAAATGTGGTGCCCAAAGAGTCGAATCATATTCCCCTCGTGTTGTTTTTCATATGAGGCAAAAGGGAAAAGGTCACAGGGAGTCCCTCATACAAACACACACACACACACACACACACACACACACACACACACACACACACCACACACACACACACACAACACAACCCCCACCAACACACAACAAAACACACACACACACGACAACAACACACAACTTACATACATGTATATACAGAATGAGCGACAGAGAGAGAAAGTAGAGTTTTGGAAACTGAACATCAAAACGTAAAGAAAGTGGATTAATGGCCCTACGGGAAGTCTTCAGTCAGAATGATCTTGTAAGAATTTATTGCCAATTAGCAAAGAAGGAATCAATAAGTATAACAGCTTTTCGGGAAGCTTGGCATTGTAAGTTACCTCATCCATTCAAGGAAAATTAAATAAATTCAGGGAAACTGCATATAATTATAATTTATATATTTTATTAAATTATAATTTATTTATATATAAAACCAAGAACGTTGTGATGCAAATACAGCGAGCGCCTTACAACTGAGCTGCCTTAGTATACAGTGTTAGCCTGTGAGTCAACAATCTGTATTTGTAAAACCCAACAGTATATTAGGCACAGAAGTTATGTGTTTTCCCTATATATATATATATATAATATATATATAATATATATATATATTATATTTATATATATTGGTTGTTGTGCAATACTGCCAAAACACACACAACACACACACACACCCCACACACACACACACACACACACACACCACACACACCCACACACCAAAATAGGGAATCTGGATTCCAGATTTTTTGGAATTTTTGAGCGGTGGTTTCCCCCGTGCTTCCGCCCGGTGTTTTTTTCGATAATATCTATTTTCCCGGCACGATTGGGTGGAGCCCACCAGCGGCTAGGAGGAATCGAGGGGAAGTTCCTTTCCCCAAGGGAACAAAAAGCGCCGGCCCGGGGACTCGAAACCTCGAACTCAGATTTCCGTCGTGACAGCTTAGTCCCACCTCTAACCACCGGCACCCCGGGCCCTCATATAATAATAATATTATATAAATATATTATATAATGTGTGTTTGGGTGTGTGTGTGTGGTGTGGTGTGTGGGTGGTGTGTTTGTGTGGTGTGGGTTTGTGTGTGTGTGTGTGTGTGTTGTGTTGTGTGTGTGTGGTGATACACACAACTATAGAGAAAAGAGAGAGAGCCCTTTAGTAACAGTCTAAAACATATACACTATATTAGAAACATCATTTAGCTGACCTTATATAGTTTTATAATATAAAATTTAAATATATTATAATATAAAAATATATAATATTATAAAAATCTCTCTCCTCACACAAAAACACACACACAAACACAACACCACAACACACACACACACACACACACACACACACACACACACACACACGAAATGCACTTACAAATATTCCTTTGTACAGTGAATCGCCTTGAACGCGACAGTGACAGTGGCAATCACAGACCACGCCCGCCGAACCTGGAGCTATGTCTTGAACGGAGGAATGTAATAGTGATTTCTTAAGCCTCTTATAGTGAAAGATTAGCCTTGTTCCAGAAAACTACCCGACAAACGTTTTAGCTGGAGACTGTTCTCATATTCTATATAACTAGTTTGACAAGACCATCAACTTTTTAAACTGAAGAAAGAAAGGTTTGTCATGATATAAACTAGTGTTTCATCATTATTTTGCTTTATATATAAAGTTATTGTCAATCTGTCCGATTCTTACTGTTTTTATTGCCGTAAACAGTCAGTATTAATGTTTTTAGATCTATTTGAATTATCTGTATGGTCAACATTATAGGGAATAAATTCAGCTAGATAGTTAATTTGTTTTGCAAAAAGACCGATAGGGTTAATTCAAACTGAAGATGATGCATTTGCGACGCCTGACTCTGTCACGCCATAGCTATTTTTTTTTTCTTTCTTTCCTAAATCAGTCATGACATCAGACAGCAATTGGAGGCCCCGTTAGACCACAAACTGTGTCACTTACACTTTCCATTTCCCTATGCCGTGTCAATACAAAAGATTCTTCAAGTACAATAATGTATGTGTTGTGTGTATGTGTGTGCGTGCTTATATATATATATATATATATAAATATATATAAATATAATAATATAATATATATCATGCGCAAGGCCCCGGTGGCCCAAGGTTTGAGCGTCGGGTCAAGACGTCACGACGGCAACCCGGTTCGAGGGGTTTGAGTCGCGACCGCCCGCGTTTTTATCTTGGGCGGGGAATTGCCTTGATTGCCTACCTAGCCTGGGGAGGCCCAGCCCGCCCCAAAAATCAAGTGCTGGGCCTAAGCCCCGGGTAAAAAAAGAGAGAAAAATTTCCAAAAGGTACCACCGGCCCTCCGTGGAAAGGAAAAAGGGGGCCTACCACGTATCACTCCAAGAGCATCACAACATGAAAACTACAATTTAAATATCTGCTGTGACCACGGCGGCTCAGACATGAAACCATCGTTAAAAAAAGAGATATATTATATAAAATATATATATAATATATAATAATAAAATACATTTATACATACACACAACACACACACAATGGTGTGGTGTAAAAATATATGTAACATATATGTTACATACAAATATATAAAAAATCGTTAACACATTGTATGTAACTCATAAAAAACAAATAAAAAACACACCACACACACACACACACACACCACAACCACCACACACACCACACACACACACACACCACACACCGCCACACAAAACACATACACACCATATATCAGAATACAGGAGCTATATAATATATATATTATATTATATATATATAATATATAATAATATAATTATATATGAGTGTCTGTATATATATTCATGAATACAATATATATTTTATATACGTATAATATAAATATAAAAAATATATATATAATTATAAATATATATATATATTAAATACATATATGTCATATGACATACAGGGTCTGGTAGTATGTAGTATATGTATAGTACAGCAAAAAATAATTGTAATTTGTAGTTTTAGGGACCCCTTTCATTTAAGTTTTTTTTCCCAAAAAATTTGAAACGGAAACCCGAAAATTAAAATTTTTACATGCAGGAAATTTTGCTCCCCTCTTCGGGTTTGACATCACTTGAGGGGCAAATCCCCCTTATAAAGCGTCAGTCAGGTTACCGCCCACATCGTATTCAATCTCCCCTTTAGCACCATGCAAGGTTAAGGAAATAGTGATGCAAATACAGCTGATTATCAGGTATTCGCGCTGAGACCAAGCTGTTGCGCGGCAGATAATTTGAAATAATCAATCAATCAATCTCATAGTAGCAAAAGACAAAAAAAAAAACGGCTTTGTGATGAAAAAAATTCAATGATCACTTTTTTTTTTTTTATACAGATTTTCGTATTTTCGCCGGGGGCACTTGCCTTTGGCAGCACAGTTCCGTCTACAATACCCCCCGCCATCCTATAGTGCCTCAAAACCCCAAATACAGTGCTCCCGCTCATCTTCAATGCTCCTGCCCTTTGGTGTTGTAAACACTTAGTTTTTCCCAGAGTTGTAGCCCAAAAACCTGATGTTCTCGATTAATGAATCAATGTATATGGTAAAATTAAATTTTAAATTTGTAAGCGTTTTTTAGTCCATAAATGTGATTAGATAATAGATACAATTACTGTTAAATTTTTATAGTAGGTTTAATTCAACCAATGCAAAAACTGATATGAAGACGATTTTAGGGAAATATACAAACTGGATTTAATCAGAATCACTGTCCATCCACAAATTAGATTATACTACAAATACAGGTAAAAAAACACGAGAAAAAAGAAAATATACACAATGACAGATAACTATTACATTAAGGAAATTTCTTACTACTGTCAGCCCCTTTTATACCCAAAATATCAACATTTTTTTTTTGTAACAGGGACCTGTTCAGTACAATTTTAACTATGCCCCGTGAAGGGCGACTACTCGGAAACGATAAATCACAAGAAAATCGCAATGGGTAGACAAATCAGGGGGCATAACTTCTGTTCCCCCGGCCCTTAAGAGAGTTTCCTACCCGTGAACGGCGACTCCCGGGTACGTTGCAGAAGTTACCTGCGAAGGAGAGGCCAATACCTGTTACCAAACCCACCCCTTTCGTTCCCACCAACCGGCCCTCTCCTTCATCAGCCCACCCTAGTTATGCATAAGTATTTTCTTTAAGGACCTGAAGTGCCAATTTTTTGAATTTTCTAAAACTGAAATTTAACTCCTTTTTTTTATTTTCATTTTCATCAGAAATGAATACTTTCATTACAGAAAAAATTTTTTGAAACCAAGAAAAAGATTTCAACATATTTACAAGACATACCATATTTTTAAAAAGTATAACTTTTTTGAAATGGTAGTACACGGTGTTTGTGAAAGTACCAAAAAAACCCACCATTGTGACTTTTTTTCAAACTTATGATTTCACATACGCAGTTTAAATTATGAAGCAAAAATAGGAAGGGTTTTACAAATGTTATTGTGATAAAATTGCATCAAAATACGCTTCTATCTTGAAACAGATCATGAACCTTTCTCTATAAACAATTTTTTTTTATAGAAAAGTTTCTAAGAAATGGGGAAACCTTTACCAATCCTGTGATCTGCGGATTCCGAAAAAAACACATTTAGATGTTAAACCCGTTTTTTTGATAAAGTGTAAAACCTCAAAAAGACATGCATTTTTGCCCAAGATTTTAAAATGTTGGGTTTTAGCAGTTAGTCCCTGGGGCAATTACACGAGTGGTAAAATTTTTGGATCTCTTTTTAACGACGTGAGAGTGATAATTTAAAATGCACCCAATTTTTCTGACCACCGAGTCTACTTTTATGATTAGCCGGACTTTCCAATCCAGATTTACGCTAACAGACGAATCTTTTGGAATTAATTGGGAGGGTGTCTACCATGTTCCAAGTGCTGTTTGGGGAGATTTTTTTATTTTCCCCGTCCTGTTTTGCTCTAACTTTTTATTGCTGGACATCATAAAGATTATAACCAGCGAAAAATTACATTCATTCACAGATAAAAAATTGTTTAATAAACGAAATCGCCAAATATACTGCTATAACCTCTAGTCTTTTTAACCGCACGTTTTTTTGGGAGAATTTTGTTGCCATGCGAAAAAAATCATGAGTTTTTTAAAAAAGCCAATTTTGAATATAAGTTCTTTTTAAAAGAAGTTTCTCAGAAAACGTCACTGCCCCATAAATGTGGTCAACGTTAAAAACCTTTGTAGGAACCCCATTAATACTTTAACCTGATGTTAGGTCACAATGTTTAACAAAATTTAGAAGATATCAGCTTTCCCCTCTATGTCACCCAATTTTCCATACTTTTAATTTATTTGCTTTTAGGGCCTCAAAAACATGTATCTTTTCAGAATTAGATGAATTTTGTGGGGAGACCCTAACGGCTTATTTTCCTTTGGGTTTTAAAGCTGAAAAGCCAATTAGCCCCCAAATTATCTGTAATATTTCGTTTCACCTACTGACTATAGTCCCATTCCCAATTTTCACCATTTTTTGCAAAGGGTTTTTTAGTGTTTGCTGGTCAAACGTCTTTCTTATATTTGAGACCGTTTCCTTTTGGATTGTTTGGTTTAGAAAAGGAATTGACTGAATGATTTACGTTTACCCTTTGGGGGAGAAATAGGCTTCTTTAGAAAGAGCCCTGAGTCAAGTCTTGCCCCCTGGGTTTAGTGCGCTTTTGACAATGGGAATTAAAGGGGGATGGTTTTTAAGTTTCGGTCTGTGGTGTTGGTGGTAAGTTTTTTGATTTTTAAATGATAGAAAACAGCGTGTTCATGGTGATAGTTTTGGCTGATTCCCTTTTATCTCCCGGGAAATTCTCAGGAAGTTTCTACCTTGCTCTTATTTGTAACAATAATAAGTGGTCCGCAAAAACTATAAAAAGTTGGCTTTGTAACTTCCTCTATGTTTATAGTCCCATTGGCAGCCAAAAAATATTAGCTGACATCCCCAGAGACTGATGATAATGCAAAGTGGAGTTTAGAGGGGGATGAACTTAAATTTTATCAAGTCCCGGGAATTTCGGAGTCGGGCTAGAAAAACAGTAACCCTTGTATCCCAAATTTGCGATTAAATGGAATTAACGTTTAGTGGAAATCTTAAGCTCTTGGATGTAACCCTTGTTAAACTTAAATTTTAATTTCAAATTAGGGAAAATGGGCCCGGGCAATTTAATCTAAGTTAGGCATCATTTGCAAGTTTTTAAAACCCTTTTTAAAATGAATCATTGTTGTAGACCATGACGGGCTTCGCTGCAGAGTCAACTTTAAACCCGCTGAGATTTTTTTAATTCCATCAAATTTCTCCTGTCTGGATTTGATTTGGACAGATGGATCGAGGGGGAAAGGGGCTCCCTTTAGTCTATATAAATGATAATTTACATCTCCCAATACGTTTTACCCGATTTTTTTTTCAATCCCAAGAGTTATCAGTAATTTTTTAAACCGCAAATTTAAAGACATTTTTAAACAAGTAGATCGTTAATCTCGTTTTTACATGTCGTTTACGTATTTTAGTTTTTGGAATAGATTTTGTTCAGAGACTGAATTTTCAAAAAATTAGCAAATATTTTTACATAAATAGCAGTGATTTTCTTTCTTCTCTTACTTTTTTAGGGATATTTCGCCGCACTGACTCCTTGGTGGTATGATTCCGAAGTTTCAGTGTAAATTTTATTGTTACCATAATAATAATATGATAATAATAATAATAATAATTAATAATAAAAAATGAAATTATAAAATATTGCATACATAACAGTGTATATGAAATATACATTGTATATATATTATAATATAAAAATATTTATATTATATATTATATATATATAATATTAAAATTAACGCACCACATGTATATACAATGCATCAGTATACATATATGTATATATAACAATGTGTAATATAAATACATACATACATATATATATATATGCATATATATACACACAATGTATATATATATATACATATATATGTATGTATACATATATATATGTATACATATATATATATGTATATATGTATGTATGTATGTATACATATATATATATATATATATATATATATATATATATATGTATGTATATATAAATATATATACATTATGTTATGCATCTATATACATACATACACACACACACAACACAACATATATAAGATATATATAATCATAATGTATATTATATATATATATAACACATATATGTACTATATATACTCCGGGAAGGAATGGGGACCACACGTATACTCCAAGAGCATCAAACATGAATACAGTAAGTATCATGCGGACCACGCGGTCGACATGAACCTACCGTAATGATAAATATATATATATTATGAATAATATATAAAAATATGTATATATACATGCACACAAATATGTATATATTGTATATTATATAATATATATAAATATATATATATATATATACATATATATATATTATACACACTAGATACAGTATATATATGTAGGTATGATGCATATATATGCATATATATATACATATATACATATATGTATATATGTTTGTGTGTATAGATATACATATGTACGAGTATGTGTATATATATACGAAATACACACACGCACACATATATACATATATATATGAATATATAAATATGTATATATATATATATATATATATATATATATATATATATATTATATATATATGAATATATAATAAATATATACAATATATATTACATTAATGTTTGAATATATATCATGTATGTACATAAATATGCACTGTATATACATGTAATGCACACACACATACATGTGTGTGATGTGTGTGTGCGCGCGTGTGTATTTGTGTGTCTGTGTATTTGTGTGTCTGTGTGGTGGTCTGTGTGTTGTCTGTATATGTGTGAGTAAATAAATATCTTTCTATATCTGTATCTTATTATTCTACCATCTATCTATCTATATAATCCATATGCTTTACTTTATGTATATGCATATGTATTAATATAAGCACACACACACACACATATTGAATGTTGTCTGTGCAGTCAACACACACACCGTTGATTGGTCTCAAGGAAAATAGTCAAGAGTAGTATGTTAAAAAGAAAAAAAAAAAAGTAAACGTATTATTATTTTTGCAATTGTAGGCACCTGATCTCCAGGCTTATATCTTCTTTATTTATTGGAGCAGAAACCTGTACAAGTTTCTCTTATTGCCGTAATCTCTAGCTCCCCCGCAGCGGCTATGAAATCACTCTCTGAGGGTCAAATCCCGCCTATAAAGCGTCAAGGCAGGGCCGCCAAGATTACACTCAGTTCTCTCTCTTAAACGGCACTGCCATGTCTCGTCAGGTATGCAGTGGTGCAAATATAGCTGGTTACCAAGTTACCGTGAAAAAAAAAGAAATAGACTGAAAAGAAAAATCGTATTAACACTTTATTTGTTGTTGAACAGGTTTTTGTATTATTTGCCATGGTGGCTGTTGCCCTTGGCAGCCCCAGTCCCGTCATACAATACTCCTGCGCCATCCTATAGTGCCCCAGCCCCAAGATACAGTGCTCCTGCCCCATCCTATAATGCTTATGCCCCTTCGGTAAGTATGTAAACACTGTATTGTTCTCTGAGTGTAGTCCTTGATCACCGGGATATCCGCAGTTATTACTGTGGTCCATGAACTAAGTTCCCGAGTAAATTAATCTGTAGCATAAGGGTGCAAAGACAAACTTCAACATTTTACGTTTCTTTATTGTGGAATACACTATAAACTATTGGCAAGAAAATTATAAACTTTTGATAATTATATGAATAATAATAAAATGGAGGTACGCTAACGGAAAATGCGTTACTATTGTAAGCCCATTCATTCCAAAAATATTAATATATTTCTCGTAACAGGGACCTGCTCAGTACAACTTCAATTACGCAGTGAGGATGACTACTCTGGAACGACTACAATCATCAAGAAAACGAAGGCTATGTACTCAGGGAGCTTACACGTGACACTTTCCCACATTACGCAAGTACGAAAGGGAAAAACC
>NC_051388.1:48733870-48749080 GCF_015228065.2 Penaeus monodon | reverse complement strand
ACAGAAAATATATAGATAGATAAATAAAGAGAAAAATGAGATATAACATGATAGCACATATGTATAATAAATAAAAACTTATAAAAAAAAAAGAAAAAATAAATAAATAAATAAAAAAATAAAAAAAATAAAAAAATAAAAAATAAATAAATAAAAATAAAAAAATAAATAAAAAATAAAAAAATATACCCCATACATACTAACTATAACCACATGTAATAGTATTGTGTATTGACTGATATCGATTTGATAAAAAGATTCGATTAAATGGATAACTGGCCCGAAAAGGTAGTGTTAAAAATAAAACTAGGCGTTTAAAAAAAAAGTTTGAAGAACCCCTGCACAAAACATTTTAATATCCTCCCCTTACATTTTCGGAGAATTTAAAAACTAAACTTTGTCAAGAATAGGGGAAAACCCTTTGACCTGCCAGGTTTTCCGGCAACAAAAAAAAAAACCCCATTTAATTTAAAAAAAAAACCCCATCTTTTGCATAAAACATTTGCACGCGAAGTGAGCGAAATTTGAGTAAGAACAAAACTTTTTTTCTTTGGAAAATACGGTTTTAATAAATACATAGCATACCTGAGATAGCCGCTCACACAACACATTGCACAATGCTGTTCGCTTGCAGCTAGTTTGCTAAAAATGTCGAGTTGTGCAACATTTGATTTCTTCAACCTCCCCACCCTCGCACATATTTACAGATATAATAATATATATATATTATTATAATAATATAAAATTATATTATATACAAATAAAATATATATATATATTATTAATATATATATATTTTAAAATATATATATATATTGTAAAATATTTTAAAAATTTATTATCATTATTTTCCCCCTTTTCTTATTATTATTATTATTATCATTATTATTACTATTACATTATGTTTATGATGATTATTTTATTATATTATCATTACATTATTACTATTTTTATGAAAATAAAAGAAAAGGGGCTGGGGGGAAAGACGGGAGTGGGACAACGGTAGCGAATAAAAAAAAATGTGAAAACCGGTCACATCATTTATGGGGGTTAATTTTGGAGCAAAACCTTAGTGTAAGCATTGATGTGTTGTATTATTTGTTACAAGAACCCAATATACCTTTTATCCCCCCATTGTGGAGGGAAAACAAACCTTCCCTTTCAGTATATCTGCTTCGATGGGGAACGATTATGACGTCACATGAGGGTCAAATTCCCCCATAAAGCGTCAGTCGGTAACGCCCCTCACCACACCTCCCTCGCCCACGCCATGTCTCTTTAGGTACACAATGGTCCGACATTTCAGTTTTCTTTTGTATAAGAGAAGGAAAAGGAATAGAACCATATAGAGAATGAAGTGGAAAATTCGATTTACATATTTTTTCTTGTTAAAACAGGTTCTTGTATTGTTTACTGTAGTGGCATTTGCCTTCGGTAGCAAGTCCCATCATACAATACTCCTGCGCCATCCTACAGTGCCCCTGCTCCGAGCTATAGAGCCCTTCCCCATCCTACACGCTCCTGCCCAATCTGTAAGTCGCATACACTTTGTAGTAGTTCTCTTTGTAGTAATTCCGAATGTGAGGGTTCCAGACTTAATGGGATCCCTCAAAGTTAGTACTAAAAGTCCCTGAGCCCGGTTAAAATTTGGGGAAAGTATTGGAAAATTACTGGGTAAAAAGGCCGCTCAAGATAAATTTCAGCATTCATGCCTTTTTGACGAGTTTATAACTCGATAGTAAAAAGGCTGTAAAACGCATATTAAAAGCCGTCATTCCACGAACCGTTTGATATAAATTCATATTTAATGTTATATAACTGCTTGAAAACTAATTGCCTTTGAATCTTTAATCTAAAACTATGCTAAGCTTCATATTAGACAATATATGATAGATATAATTAATAACACCAATGATAATGACAATGATAGTAAAAAAAATAATTAAACTCTTCAACTATATGCCTTTCAACTGTTTTATTTGTTGGTTAATATCAACTTGAAATACCGTAAAATGGTTAGATTATTCAAAAGGTTTTCTAAATCATAATTCTTTTAGATTTTAGAGGAAAAGGGTTTTAGATAAAACACTAGCAGTGTTATAATTTTAAAAACCCAGAGCAGATCATGAAAAAAAACAACAAAAAAATGCTATTTCTGTCAGCTCTTTTATTCGCTTCAAATTTTTTTTCATAACGGGGGCCTGCTCAGTAAATTTTTAACTAGCAGGAAGGACGCTAATCTGGAAACGACAAAACATAAAAAAATCGTAATGGTTATGTACTGAGGGAGCTTACTACTTCTCCTTCCGACGGACGTGTGCAGAGAGTTGCCTACCCCGTGAACGGTGACTCCGGTACGTGGGGGAAGTTACTACGAAGGAGGGGGCCAGTCCCTGCTTATAAAACCTACCCCTTCTCGTTAAACCCAAACCCGGCCCCCTACCCCTTCCTCCCATCCTACCCCTAGCTATGCAAATTTCGTTTATTAAGCAAATCTGTTTGGGTTAATTTATTAAATTTTCATAAAAATTGCATTTCAACTGCATTTTTTTTCTATTTGCCTTACATCAATATTATATATAACCATATTGCCCCATATTTATATAACATAGAGTCAGTGATATTTTATATTAAAATATATAATATATATATATATTTTATTATAATATATATAATTATGTTGTGTGTGTGTGTGTGTACGGGTATATTTATATACTATACTATATATCTGATTTCAACATATATTACAAACGATATAGAAATGAAAGTACATTCGAATTTGAGGTAAATTATTTTTACTTGAAAAACATCAGTTTTCCCCGTTTGGTTTAATTTACATAAGTATACTTTTGTTGGACATTAAAAAATGAGTTAAAAGATGTTACAATAAGCATTAAAAGGCATTGATTTTTTTTAATATTTCAGTCAAAAAAACATCACTCTTATCTTGAAGAAGCAACTGATGGATGTTTCTTTTTTCGGGGTCCAGCTTTCTACTAGTTCTGCCTATATGGAACAATTTTTCTAAAAGTCTCTAACCCCAAGCGCCAGTTGCCCAAAACTTTTACAAAAACAGCACTTTTAATTTAAAAATTCATGTATCTTTTAATCTATAGAAAAGGACATAAAAAAGCATGCATGTAAACCCCCCCGTTGGCCTACATCTATCAAATAACTGGAAATAACCAAAACGACAAAACAGAAAAGGTCAAAGTCACCCAAAACTGATACATTAAAACAGGTTCTCCCAAAATAGGTCGTGACCCGGCCGGCGCAAATCATGTTCAGGGGGTCGCCACATAATTCCCCCATACCTTTTAGGTAAAAATAACAAACAATACACAATTACACGAAGGTAAAATACAGAATTTTTTGCTCGTTTTTTTCCCGCACTTACAATTCACATAGTTATTATATTTGTAACTGAGGGAAACTTAAAAAATTTGTACTTTCAACAAAACCGCCCTTTCACCCCCCACACACACACACCCCCACACACACACACACACACACACACACACACCAAAACCCAAAACACACACCCCACACACACAATGTAATTTTAAAATATATTATTGTACAGTAAACAATTTACAAAAATAAATAAGATAGATAATAAAAAAAATAATAAAATAGATATAGACATGTATATGCACATATGTATATATAAATAAGAACTTATATAAATATAAATATAAGTAATATAATATAATACATTATAAACATAATATATGTAGCATATATAGTATAAATATATATTCTCATGTTAGATATAATATAGTATATATATAAGTAGGATATAGAAAGAGTATGTCTATGATAATATATATATAAAGGTATAGTAAGTATAAGATAAATATAATATAGATAGTATGCATATATGAGTAAAGGTGAGTATATTGAACTGAGTATATATAAGTATGGAGGAGGGTATGTATATATATATATATATATATATATGCATATATAATAGTTATTTAATCATATATATATATAGAATATATATATCTATATATACTATGATATATAATATATATATATATATATATATAAGAGATAGATAGTGAATATATGATATGATATAGTATGTATTAGTAGGTATATATAGGAAGTGAGGTAGTATATAGTAGGGTGATAAGGTAACTGTGGGGGATGGGGGTGAGGTTAATGAGTATATAATAATAGTGATATAGTGATATATATAGTATAGGTATATATATAGGTAGTGATATCATATATATATTATATATCTTATATATATATATAAGTATGATATAATCTATATATATATATATATAAGTATATATAGTATATATAATGATATATATAGATATAAATATTATGATATATATTATATATTATATATAGATATATTATATATCATATATATATATTATATAGTACATAGTATAGTGAATATATATATGATAATATGGAGTACTCGTATCTATATATATGAGGGGGTACATTATACTAGAATATAAGTATATATCTATAAGACGAGTATAGGTCGAACTATATCTATATATAATATAATATCTATAGATAGATCATTTATTAAATAGTGTAATATATAGGTACTCGTCTCGAGTACATATACGATCCCTCTCCAGTATATACTCGTACATCTCTCTCTACTCATCTCTCTAAATCTCGTATCAGTTATTCTCGTCTATACGTCGGAGTATTCTCTCTCGTGGTCCGTCTCTGCTCTCGGGTCCTCGGTAGTAGGATCTCTCTCTCTATCGGTCATGTGGCGCTCTCTCTCGGGGTCTCTCTCTGCTCCTCTCTTCTCCTCTCTCTCTCTATCTCTACTCTCTCTCTCCTCTCTCTCTCTCTCTATCTACTATATCGTCCTATCACTCTTCTATCGGGTGCTCTCTCTCTCTGCTTATCCTTCTCTCTCTCTACTCTCTCTCTCTCTCTCTCTCCTCGTCTGCTCCTCTTCTAGTAGGGGACATCCGTCGTCATCCTCTGGTCCTCTCTCGTACTCTCTCTCTCTCTCGTGCTGACGTATCTCAGGTCTCTACTCGTCTCTCTCTCTCTCCTCTATCTCTCTGCATCCCCTACTCTCGGTCTCTCTCCATCTCTCTCTCTCTCTGGGTCTCTCGTCTCTCGTCGGTCTCGTCTCTCTCTTCTCTCTCTCTGTCTCGATCCCTGCCCCCATCTCCACACACATTAATATATGTATGTGTGTTATATGAACTGGATATACTGGGCCCCGCAACGCAGTGTTTCAAATCAACTAGGTCGTTATGAAAAAAGTTTGAAGACCACCTGCACTAAATCATTCTTAATATCACTTTTTCTTACATTTTCGGGGAGAATTTAAAACTAGAACATTGTGAAAGAAAGCGGAAACCGTTGATCTGCCCACGGATTTCCGGCAAGCAAAAACAGCCAATATTAATGTTTAAAATCTGCGAAGAAAATTAGATTTAATACTCATCTTCCATTGCACGCTAATGTTGGAGGCGATAATTTTGAGTAGAACACTAACTCTTTTCATTGGCAAGACTACTGCAGATCAGAAATACATAGCAGTTACTTGAGGTAGCCACTCATACACATACACATGTGCACAATGCTAGTTGCGCTGCAGCTAGCTAGCTATAAATGTCGTTGTGCACACATTTATTTCTGTACTCTCATCCATCCCTCGCACATATTGTACAGATGTCTAGATATAGTATATATAGTATATATATATATAAATATGAATATATATATAATATATATATATATATAAGTCAGAGAGTTATAGTACGATGTAATATATAGGGTGTGTGAGTAGTTAGGGAGGGGGGTGGAGTACAGGGGAGGATGTCTAGATAAAATTGTAATGAGGTGTATAGAAAGGGTGCTCTGGGAGGGAGATAGTAATAAGTGGTAGATGTGTTGATAGTAGGTATATGATAAGGTATAGCAGATTATATGAGTATTATATCTTCTCCTTCTTCTTCTTATTATTATTGTTATTTATTATTGTGATATTATTATTGTGATTATTGTTTATTATTATTATTGATTATTATTATGTATTATTATTATTATTATGATACTGTGAGCTGAGACAACGGTAGCTAATAAACAGAAAATGTGAAAACGCGGTCACATCATTTATGTGGATTAATTTGGAAGCAAAACCCTTAGTACAATCATTGATGTAGTTGTAATAATTTAGTTACACGAATCCCCAATTATCACCTTCCTCCCTTATTGCGTGGAGGGGGAAACAATCCTCTTCCTTTTCTCAGTTTTTCTGCTTCGATGGCAACGAATTATGACGTCCACACTGAGGTCAAATTCTGCCTATAAAGGCGTCGTCAGGTTAACGGCCCATCACCACTACCTCTCCTCAGGCACCACTGCCGATGTCTCTTCAGGTAAACAATGGTGCCGACATTGTCAGTTTATCTTTTGAATAAGAGAGAGAAAAGGATAAATCATATAGAAGAATTCATTCGGAAAATTCGATTACATATCTTTTCTTGTTAAACAGGTTCTTGTATTTTTTACTGTGTGTGGCAGTTGCCTTCGGTAGCACAGTCCCTTCATACAAGTTACTCCTGGCGCCATCCGACAGTGCCCCTGGGTCCTGCTATAAGAGCTCTTCCCCATCCTACACGCTCCTGCCCCATCTGTAAGTCTGCATCATCTTTGTAGTAGTTTATCATTGTAGAATATTCCAACTATGTAATGGTTCCAGACTTAATGGGATCCCTCAAAGGTAGTAGACAAGTCCCTGACCGGTTAAATTATTTGTAAGAAATACTGGAAAATTCTTGGACAAGCCTCTCAAGATGAATTTCAGCATCAGCCTTTTGACGAGATATAATGAACTCGATATGCTAATATTGGCTGTAAAACCTATATTAAAAGCCGTCATTCCACGAACCGTTTGATATAAATTCTTGTTACTTGAATGTTATATAACTGCTGAAAACGAATTGCTTTTGAATCTTGAATTTAAAACTACGCTAAGCTTCATATTAGACAATATATAATAGATATAATAATAACACCAATGTATGGATCCAATGATAGAGTATAAAAATAATTCCAGTATTTAACTATATGTCTTTATTTGTTTGGTTAATCCACATGTTGAGTCATACCGTGAAATGTTAGAATTATTTTCTAAAGATATTCATATAATCATAATTCACTTTAGAGTTTTAGAGGCAAAGGTCCTTAGATGAACCCTAGCATGTTATATTACTTTTATACCAAAACGTATGATGCATGCATAAAAAAACAACAACAAAAAACGCTAGGCTTCTGTCAGCCCACTTATTCGCTTCTAATTTTTCTTCATAACAGGGGCCTGCTCGAGCTACAATTTTAACTATGCAGTGAGGGACTGACTACTCTGGAAACGACTACATCATAAGAAAATCGTAATGTTATGATATTACAGGGAGCTTTACTACGTTGCTCCTTCCCGACGCCGTGTGGCAGAGAGTTGCCTCAACTGTGAACGGCGACTCCGGTACGTGGCGGAAGATTACTTACGAAGGATAAGGCCCTAGTACCCTGCTTATCACCTACCCTTCTCGTTCATTAACCAACCGCCCTACCCCTTCCTACCATCCCTACTCCTACTATGCATAATTCCGTTTGACTTGAAGCAAAATCTGGATGTGTAACATAATTTATTGAATTTCATAAAAATTGCATTTCACTCCATTTTTTTCTATTTGCCTGTAATTAATATTATAAATGAACACATATAGCCTATATTTATATACACATATAGTCAGTGATGATATATATAGATGTATGGATTATTTATATATTATACTATATATAACTGATTTCAACATAGATTACCATACGCATATAGTAAAATGAAAGAACACTGGGGGATCGAGATTTTAGAGGTAAACTATTTGTACTCATGAAATCAATCAGTTCTCCCCGTTGGTTTCAATTTACATAGTATATTTGTGTTGGACCTTAGAAATGATTTAACAGATATTGTCAATAAGATTCCAACTAGACATTGGAGTTTGTTAGTATTTCAGTCAATATACATCGACTCTTATCTTGAAGAAGGCACTGATGGATTGTTTTACTTTTTACGGGTTCCATGCTTCTTGCTAGTTTTATCTATATGGAACATTATCTAACATAGTCCATCATAACCAAGCACTCAGTTGCCAATTTTTTTACAAAGCACACATGCACTCTTTTGGATCTTCGACGGAGAATTCACATTTGATGTCCTTTTAATCTATAGAAACGGGCAAATTTTGCATGCATGTAGGCCCACGTTGGCCTTCATCCTATCTATACCTGGAAAACAACCAAAACAGACAAATTGCAGAAAAGGTCAAAGTACACACCAAATCTTGATACATTTAAGAACAGGGTTTCCCAAGTATAGGTCGTATATGACCCAGTGCCGGTTCGCATAACTCATATTCAGTGGGTCGTCTCATCATAATTCCGCATATCCTCCTAGGTCAATAACGAACCGATCACACCAATTACATTGAAGGTAAACAACGGAATATGTTTGCTCGTTCGTTTGTTTTCCAGCAAGTTTACAATATCACGACAGTGTTTTTCTATGTCTGTGGTAACATAAGGTAGAACTTATAAATTAGTACTTTTCAACAAAACCAAGCCCTTTGCCTCACACGACTACACACACACACATGGTGTATATATAAATATCCTTACCTGTACATGTAAACATATAATATATAGATAGATAAATAATGATAAATGTAGATGATGACATGTATACGCACATATACATACACATTTATATATGTATGTGTGTGTGATATGAAACTGATATCGAGTTGTGATAGGAAAGATACGATTGAATGGATATACTGGCCCTCAAAGATAGTGTTCAAATATCTAAAACTAGGTCCTTATGAAAAAAGTTTGAAGAACCCTGCACTAAATCATCTTAATATCCTCTTCTTACATTTTCGGGGAGAATTTAAAACTAGAAACATTGTGAAGAATAGTGGAACCCGTTGATCTGCCACGGATTTCCGGCAAGCCAAAAAACACCATTGTTAATGTTAAAATCTGCGAAGAAAATTAGATTTAAACTCATCTTACTGCATAAAACATTCGCACGCCAATGTTGAGCGATAATTTTGAGTAGAGAACAATAACTGTTTTTCATTGGAAACACGCAGATTTATAAATACATAGCAGTTACTTGAGGTAGCTGTGACTCACAATAGTTATGTGGCAGAATGCTGTTTCGCTTGCAGCTAGTAGCTATAATATGTCGAGGTTTTTCCCCATTTGATTTCTGTTAACCTCTCTCCATCCTCGCACATATTTACAGATATATATATATGTATATATATATAGATAGATAGACAGATAGATAGATAGATATGTAAATATATATAAATTATTATTATTATATTCTTCTCTTTCTTCTTCTTCTTCTTCTTCTCTTCTTCTATTATTGAATTATATGTAATTAATTATCTTATATTATTATTATCATCATCCATTATCATTATTATTATTATCTATTATTTTTGAAAATCAAGTGAAAGGGCCGCAGGGAAAAGACGGTGAGCTAGACAAACGGTAGCGATAAACAGAAAATGTGAAAACCGTCACATCAATTCGATGAGGATTAATTGGAAGCAAAAACCTAGTACAATCATTACTGTAGGTTTTCATCATAATTTAATTACAATAATCCCATATCCCCTTCCGCCCTCTATTTGCTGGAGGGAAAAACAATCCTCGCCCTTTCTCAGTTATGTCTGCTTCGATGGCAACGATTATGACGTCACACTGAGGGTCTAAATTCTGCTAATTAAGCGTCAGTAGGTAACGCCCATCACCACATCCTCTCCTCAGCACCACTGCCATGTCTCTTCAGGTAACATCAATGGTTGCCGACATTGTCAGTTATCTTTTGTATAGAGAAGAATAGAACCATGAGACAGAGAATGCAGTGGAAAATTCGATTTTCATATCTTTTTCTTGTTGAACAGGTTTCTTGTATTGTTTACTGTGGTGGCATTTGCCCATTCGGTAGCACAGTCCCATCATACAATACTCCTGCGCCATCCTACAGTGCCCCTGCTCACGAGCTACAGAGTGCCCTTCCCCATCCTACAACGCTCCTGGGCCCCTTTCGGTAAGCCTGCGTACACTTTATAGCACGTCTATTGTAGTAATTCCGACGTGAGGTTCCTCAGACTTAATGGGATCCCACAAAGTTATTACTAAAACTCCGTGAGATCATTAACATTTGAAGAAATTAATTGGAAAATTACTGGTTACGAAGGCGCCCAAGATATACTTCGGCATTCAATGGCCTTTTAGACAAAATATAATGGACGTGATATGATAATAGTGACTGTATAATACTTATTATTAGCCGGCATTCCACGAACCGTTTGATATGTTCATGTTACTTGAATATTATATAATTGTTGGAAACTAATTGCCTTTGAATCATGAATCCAAAATTGTGTTAACTAAGCTTCACTTTAGACAATATATGATATATGTAATAACACCAATAATAATGACAATGATAGTATAAAAATAATTCAACATTTCAACTATATTATGCCTTTTGACTGTTTTTTTTTGTGGCTAATAAGATCAATTCTAAAGGGAAAACTTACTGTGAAATTGTTTAAACTATTCCAAAGCTATTTCAAATAACCATAAGTCATTTAGAAGTTTTAGAGGCAAAAGAGCAGTGAATGAACACTAGCTGTGTTATACATTTTTATACCACACTTCAAAATCGCTTTATAATGTTTCTTCTAACAGGGACCCGCTCATTACAATTGTTAAACTATGCAGTGACGGACGATTACTCTGGAACGACTACATGCACCAGAAAATCGGAAATGGCTATGATACTCGGGAGCTTACATACTTCTGTCTTCCCGACGGACGTGTGCAGAGAGTTGCCTACACGTTAACGGGCGACTCGGGATACGTGGCCGAAGTTACCTTACGAATGAGAGGTCCCAGTACCCTGCGTACCAACCCACCGCCTTCTCGTTCCTACCGCCGTCTCCTACCCCTTCCTACCATCCTCTCCTAGCTAGGCATAATTGCGTTCAGGTTTAATAATCATTTAATTGAATTCATATCATAAACATTGCATTTCACTCCATTTTTACTTTTTTCCATTAATAAAGGACAATATTATACATGAACACAGAATACCGATATTTGTAAGCATAATACATTCATTAGTAATATATATTATATATAATATATATATTATAGATATATATATATATATATATATGTACAATATATATGGATCTATTTAGTATATTCGTAGTTAATATATATTACACGTATATAGTAAACAAAAGGACATTTCAAATGTGTAGTAACTATCTGTACTTGAAATCACATACGTTAAGTATACTGTTTTATCTTTATAGAATACTGTCAGTAAAGGTAGTGTAGCAAATCAACTAGGTCGTTATAAAAAAAGTCTGAAGAAACCCTGCACTATTATCCTTTCCTTAAATTTGTCGGGGAGATTTTGAATCTAGAAACGTTGCCAAGAATACTGGAGACCCGCTGATCTGCCCTCGATTTCTGGCAGGCTAAGAAACACCGATGTTAATAAAAAATCTGCGAAGAAAATTAGACTGAAACTTATCTTACGTGTATTGAGACATTTGCACACTAATGTGGTAGAGTGATATTAAGTACGAGGCAATAACCTTTCCAATGCACCAGCAGATTTATAAAATACCATACAGTTACATAAAGCAGTCCACTCACATATCCAAGTGCACATTGGTGTTGTTTGAAGGGTTACACCTATAAATTTGAGATGTGCACACATTGATTTCGTTAACCTATCATATCCCTCGGGGCCTCGCACATAAACACTCACACTACGGAAGTAAATTCCATACTTTATCATAGAGTGATAAATGTCCGGGATAATTGGTTGGTTGAGGAAAAGATTTGGCCGAAATTGCATGCTTCACTCGCAAAACAGCCTGAAATATATTTTTTATTCATCTATATACATATATACTAGCAATAATCACGACAACTAGCTGTTATTTAATATATACTTTATGTATTCATAAACGATGTATATGACGATATGGAATAGTATATAGTAACATATATATATATAATATATATATATATATATATATATATATAGTATATAGTATACTATCTATAGCTACCATTATAATGCGTCTCATCTATCTACGTCGGTCTCTATATCTATCATATATATATATAGTGTGTGTGTGTGTGGTGTGTGTGTGTTTGTGTGTGTGTGGTGTGTGTGTTTGTGGTGTGTGTGCCTGTGTATGTGTAATCACACACCACACACAAATCTTATATCCTATCTTTATCTATCTATCTCTCTGTGTGCACTGTACGGCCCCCACACCCAACACACACACACAACACACACACACAGCCACACACACAGCACATATAGTATCATATATATGTGTTGTGTGTGTGTGTGTGTGTAGTATGTAATAGGTATGGTAATAGGGGAGGAAATATGATAAGCAGTGGTATTGTCATATATATATGTATATATTATATGTTATATTATATTATAATTATAGGGAGTATGATAGGTAATAGTATTAGTATTATATTAGTATATATATATATTATATGGAAAAAATATATGCCCACAACATACGCAGATACACCAGTAGACACAATATACATCTAATAAGGAATGCAATCGAAAACGTCAAATCATCTCTTAAATTGTGAAGAATTCATTCTCATTCATACACCCTTATACGTTTCATCACATGAATACGGTTCATATATTATATATATATTATATATATATATATATAATATAGTTAAGTATATATATATATAATTATATATTAGATATAGTATAATACTATATACGTATATATGCATCTATGTATATATAGAATATATAAGGGTATATATATAGTATATATATAGTATATATATTAATATATATATATAATCTTATACATATATATACATATATAGTCACACACATGTGTGTGTGTGTGTGTTGTGTGTGTGATTGTATGCACAAAGACAGGTATAATTTTCTCACACACACACACACACAGCACACACACCCACCACACACACATAACACACACCACACCACACAGAGAGACACTCTGAGGACGCACACACACAGGCGCACAAGAGGGGAACACGACACACACCCACACACACCACACACACACACACAAGTCACACACACGGACGACCACCACCACACACACACACACACACACACACACACACACACACACACACACCACACCCACAGGGAGGGGGGGGCACACACACGACACACACACACACACAACACACAAGGAGGCTAGCACAGCAGCACACACTCCACACACACACGTACACACTTATGTGTTTTAGTTGATGTGTATGTACACACACATATATTGTACATATGTTTGTGTATATCTATTATATATATATGTATATATATGTATAATATATATATATTATATATATATAGCTATATATATATATATATAGTTAACTTATATATATGTATATAGTATGTATAGATGTAGAGTATCCTATATCTACTATCTATCTACTATCTATCCATCTATCTATCTATCTACATATATATAGATATATATATATATATGTATATATATAATATATACATATATATATTATATATATATAGATATATATATATATATATATATATATTATAGAGTATAGTAATATTATATTTATAACACATATGTGTATATCTAGGCATATAATAAGTAGATATATAATATATATATATATAATATATATATTATATATAATATATATATAGTATATGTAGTATATATATATAGTTATATATATACACATTATATATGCACAACCATATATACACATACATATATATATATATATATATATATATATACTATATATATATATATATATATATATATATAACTATATATCTATATATTAGTAATATATATATATATATATATATATATAGTAGTATATAATATAGATATACTATATGCCTATATATATATGCTTTACACACAACACACACACACAACTCACACACACGCACACACACACACCGCATACATACATGTGTGTACCTATGCATATATATATATATATATATATATATATATATATATAATAATATATATATATATATATATATATATATATATATATATAGATAGATAATAGATAGATAGATAGATAGATAGATAGATAGATAGATAGTGTGTGGTGTTTGTGTGTGTGTGGTGTGTGTGTGTGTGTATGTATATATATATATATTTATATATATACTATATATATATATATATATATATATATAGATATATATATATGGTTTGTAAAGCTGAGCGGTTTATGCTGTTTACGCTGAGGGGCAAATCCCTTCTATAAAGTGTCAGTCAGGTAACCGCCCCATCCCTCATCAATCAGTGTGCCACTGGCCATGGTCTCCACGGGTACATAATTATTTTCTACTGATCTTTATTTTTGGAATAACATACAATATAATATACACTTTGGTTTGGTGAATAACGAAAAATACAACTTTAAACTTTATTTCTTTTTTACTGTAAAAGTTCTTGTTATTCACATGTGGCGGCAGTTGCCCTTTGGAAGCACAGTCCTACCAATAGTACTCCTGCACCAGCCTACAATGGCTCCCTCTCCACTACAGTGCTGCCTCTGCATCCTATCATGCCCCAGCCACTTACTGTAGTTTTTTTTTTTCTTATATAGCATGGTTTTTAAAAGCTGTAGTTCCCTCCCAATGCTGATGGCCGTCGTGCAAGTTGAAAATTTTTAGTATAAATCTCATACTGTTATAAATAGGACATTTAGTTACACTGTGGGTATAATTAGCTGTTATAAATAGACTAAATCACTATATGTCTGCCATGTTTTATGGGCATGCCCTTATGCCTTATTTTATTTCAGCCTAATACACTTGTTAATAACAGTAATGCTGTGTTGCCTTTAATTCCAAGAAGTCCAAAAGAATTTATTATTTATCATCGAACAGGGGCCTGCGCAGTATAACTTCAACATGCAGGTAGGAACGACTACTCTGTAAATGACTACAGTCATCAGACAAATCGTAATGGTTATGAATACTCAAGGATGCTTCTACGTTCTCCTTCCTGACGGCCGTGTGCAGAGGTTGCATATTACGTGAAGACGCCTCCGTACGTT
>NC_051388.1:48726370-48728870 GCF_015228065.2 Penaeus monodon | reverse complement strand
TATATCTATAATCTATATCTAATTCTATATCTAAATCTATATCTATATCTATATCTTATATCTATCTATCTACTATCGATATTATAACATTTATGATATTTATACATATGCATATATTATATATATAATAATATATATGTATATATAGATACTATATATATATATATATATATATATATATATATACATGTATATATCTATATGTATATATTATTTTTTGCATTTATTTTATCTGTATGTTAATATATCATTTATGTTAATTCATTATATATATGATTATCATCATCAGCTTGTACCAGTCCACTGTAGAACGTTGGGCCTCTCTCCATTTTTTTCTAATTCTTCCCTGTCTTTGTTTTTTTGTTTCCAAGTCCTTTGGCCTCCTTTTTGCTATTTCGTCATGTCTTCTTGTCTTCGTTCGGGCCTTTGGCCTCTTATGTTATGTATATCCCATTCCTGTTTCCTCTTGTCCTCTGTCGACCTATCTTCGTGCGCATTTATTAAGAGGCCTGAGTGCGGAATTGTCAGTTTTTCTTTTTAATGCTTCCAAGTATATCTTCCCATTTTTGTTCCTGTTTTTTCTGATCCACATGCCCTCATGTGATCTCTTAGGGCTAATTCCAGTGATTAATGGTTTTCCTTGTCCGTGCTCTGGGGCACTTATTAGTTTCTTCTCCAGTAGGCGTATTGTTATTCATAGGGAGACATATAGTAAAATCTGATATATGATAGTACTATAATGATGGTATAGGTAGTATATATAATACTAAATATATAGAGGGTAGGGTATAATATATATGATAATATACATATATATATATATTAGATATATATATATATATATATAAATATATATAGTATAGATCTATATATATACATATATTAGTATATATATATACTATATATATATATATTATATATATATAGGTATACGTATATATTATATATATATAATATATATATATATATATATATATATGTGTATAATATATATACATATATATATATAAGTATATATATATATATATATTATATATATATATATATATACATATACACGTAACATGTGGTGTGGTGGTGTGTTCGACATACAAAAACACAATCACCAAAAACCACAACCCAAACCAACAACAAAACCACACACAACACATATATACATGAACGGCGTATTCAGTTGACAAAATGTAGAAAAGGTATGAATAGAGAATGAATACAAGAGAGGTATTTTACCGGGTGTCGAATATATCTCGTCATAAAATCTCAGTGAAAATCAGACCAAGTGCTTTTAATTGGAATTGCCTGTTATCATTGAGAATTATTCCCCCCCCTTTAAAGATATCAGAAAGCAAAAGAAATTTATCTTTTTTTCTTCTCTCCCACCGTATTATTTTTGGCTCCCCTGGAGGCGGTTACATCACATTGAGGGTCCAAACCCCGCCTATAAAACGGCCATCACGTTACCTTCCATCAGCACTCATTCTCTCCGCAGTTCTACTGTCATGTCCTCCTCAGGTACAAACATTGGTTCGAGTATTACAGTTACATCATCATTAATGTGGAAGATAAATCAGGAAAAGGAATAGTTAGAGTGATTTAAGGAATTCAAGGTCAATATTTCCGCTTTTTGTTTTGTATCCAGGTTCTTGTATATTCGCCGTGGTGGCAGTTTGGCCTTTGGCGAGCACAGTCCCCATCATACAATACTCCTGCACCAACCACAGTGCCCCCTCTCCGAGTTACAGAGCTCCTTCTCCCTCCTACAACGCTCCTGCCCCTTCTTGTAAGTCGATTTACATTGGAAATTAATCCTTTGTAGCTCCTTAGGTGTTCTCTCCCTGAATTTTGCGCGAAAAATATGTCGGTGTAAATTCTATAATCAGGGGGTAAAAGTCTCCTTAAAATACCCATACTTTTCCTTTTTCTAGCTGTAATATTGTTAGTTTCTATATGTTTTATCATGCATCCGCCACACACATGGTGTCTTCCTATATGCATCTATATATTCAGTTGATATATATGGCGTTCATCTTGAAAGGAGAGGGAAAGGTGTTTCCTTAGCTAACTAAATGGCTTGTTAGTAGACAGCTTCAAAAAACCCAGATCTGTAAAAAAAGAAAGAAAAAAAAGTAATAAGTGTATTTGTTGTTTTGAAAGGAATACGGTGAAACATCTGTTTTTTAGGCATATTTCGTAAACTTTAAACCCTAACATGAACGTTCCTCATACACCAGACAAGCTTTGTAAATATGGCAGGAACAGCGCTATACATTCACACACACACAATCTTACTGGGAGCACTTATTGATTTCTAGAAGGTAAAATATTAATTTATTCATTCAACTTTCTAACGGTCCCTGCGCAAGTGACAGTTTCAATCATGCAGCGATCCTTTACTGTGCACAGTTTAAATTATATTTGGTCAGAGGGAGTAAAAATAATCCAGATGAATTTTAATCAGAACTTTTGGGGCATTAATAGGGACCTGCCTCAATACGACTTC
>NC_051388.1:48716370-48721370 GCF_015228065.2 Penaeus monodon | reverse complement strand
ATCCCTTTGAAAGAGACAGAAATCAAAAGAAAAAGAAATATCTATTTTCCCACAGTTACTTATTTTGGCTCACCGAGGGAGCTCGGTTTTTACATCCATAATGAGGGTCTGAACCCCGCCTATAAAACGGCCATCAGGTTCCATCAGCACTCATTCTCTCCTCAGTTCCACTGCCATGTCTCCTCAGGTACACAGTGGTGCGAGTATTGCAGGTTATATCATAATGTGAAACTAAAAGGAAAGGAAAATTTAGAGAGTGACTAGGGAAATTTAATCAACATTTTTCTTTTTGTTTGTTATACAGGTTCTCGTATTATTCGCCGTGGTGGCAGTTGCCTTTGGCAGTTAATTGTTCCCATCTATACAATACCTCCGACCAACCTACAGTGCCCCCGCGCCTAGCTACAGAGCTCCTTCTCCCTCTACAAACGCCCGCCCTTCTTGTAAGTAAGTCTGTTTACAATGAAACATAAATCCTTGATTTGTAAAAAAAAAAAAAGGGGGGGGGCTTTTCCCTTAAGTTCCCGGACACTTGAAAAAAATCAGTGTAAATTATATAATCAGTCGGTAAAAGCTACTTAAAATACGTGATACTTTATTTTTTTTAGACTGTAATATTGTTAGCTCTATATGTTCATATAAACAGCTTTATATAATATCAAAATTCAGATAAAAAAGAAATATATCTCTTTCGAATGTATACACAGATACATCCACACACAAACACACAAACACACACACTGCTACATGCAAATTTCTCACACTCTTTACACATATCGTGCATGCATGAGCACTAAAATGAACGTGCTCTCTCATATGGGCAAGAGCCCACGCATGAAACATACATTTCACACACAATCTTTCTGTGGACTATTAATTCATTCGTTCATTTTCTAACGGGCATGCGCAGTACAATTTCAACTACAATTTTGAAATTGTAGTTCAGGAAATAAAATAATTCAGTTGAATGGTTAATCAGAATTTTTTTTGCCTCTAACAGGGACCTGCACAGTACGACTTTAACTATGCAGTGAGAGACGAGTACTCTGGCAACGACTACAATCATCAGGAAAATCGTAATGGTTATGATACTCAGGGGCGTCTACTTACGTTCTCCTTCCCGATGGCCGTGTAAAAAGGGTTTGCTACACCGTGAACGGTGACCGGATTCGTGGCCGAATTTACTTACGAAGGAGAGGCCCAATACCCAGCTTATCAACCTGCCCCTTCTCGCTCCTACCAGCCCGCCCCCGCCCCTTCCTATCAGCCAGCTCCAACTCCTTCCTACCAAACCACTCCTAGCTATGCATAATTCTGTTAACGAAGAAGGACCTATGATGTAAATTATTTATCGTGTATTATAAAACTGCATTTCAACTCCACTCTTTTTTACCTGAAAATTTTGTAACTACTTTTTCGATATACAACTGATATTAAGGGCAGGGGAATAGATATACACACATATGTATACATATACATATATATATTAATATAATTATATATATATAGAGATAATATAGATAGATTGAGATATATATATGTTTATATAATGTTATATAAGTAAAACATATATATCATAGAGAGGTAATAAGATATATATAATAAATATATATATATGATATTATATATATACATATTAATATATATTATATATATATATATATAGAGATATAGGAGAGATATATATATATATATTATATATATTAGTCATTACATATTATTTATATATAGAGGCATATATCATACATACATAACATTACACAGTAAAGAATATATATATCTATATATATATTATATATAATATATATATATATAATATATATATATATTATATATATAGATATATATATATATTATGCCATTATGTATATTGGACACACACACACATAAAAAACAAACATATATTAAAATACTTCTAATTCTACACATACACTCTTACACACGTGTAATATATATATAATATATATATATATATATTATAAATATATTAATATATATATTTATATATATATATTATATTTGTGTGTTGTGTTGGTGTGTTGTAGTGTGTGTGTGTGTATGGTGTGTGTGTTGTGTGTGTGGTGTGTGCGTGGGGTTGCGTGTGTGTGTGTGTGTGTGTGGTGTTGTGTGTATGTTATGGAACTGGATTAATTGGCAGAGCTCCTAATCAAAGTCAATGTGGAACAACACGTACAATATTCAAGGTCACAGACCTTTTCTTGACTTTGCGGATGATGTCATTGGGTATATGCAGATATGACCGAAGCTACGTGTCTTCAAGGCTTGATACTGCATTTTGTCTGGAGGAAGCGAACTCGTACTAACGGTATATGGGCCTTGACGTCTCGTTCTTGAAGCTTTTTTTTGCTCAACAGCGCCGCATCATGGGCTACAGGTGCAGGACCATGTGTTTAACCGAACGGCTGACATCGTGATGAAAATACATGGAGACCTGTTATGTGCAAATCCAGGGACCCGCCAACTCAGGCTTTAGGGTATCTAGCTCGTTTCCCTAGTTGGATTTGCCCTATAAAGATAGTCTCTTTGCGAGAAATCCTGGGTGGAGTGAGGCTGCCTGGTCAGTGAGGAGTTAGTTAGAGATGGGGCCTGCTTACTGGAGACTGCCATGAGGGGCAAAGGGCTGGAAGCGAAGGGTGGAGCGACCATGCGCCCCTCCCGACGTCGACACCCCACACACGTGGTGTGTTGTGTGTAGGTGTGTGCTGTGTGGGTGTGTGTGGTGTGTGGTGTGTGTGTGTGTGTGTTTTTGAGTGTGTATGTGTGTGTGTGTGTGTTTTGTGTACGGTGTACATACAGTGTTACTCTGTCATGTGTAGCATCGGCAAATCACGTTTGTGTGTGGTATGCTGAAAATCAAACCGCTGTTTCTTGTTACGCTCTTCAAAAAAAAATAAGTTTGACTTGATCCCCCAATCAACATTGGAAAAATTCAGACAAATTCAGTTAGAATCGAATGTCACCGATATTAATCAATGTAACTAATATTCATGTATTTTTCGGTTGCTTTAGTATATGAATATAAAAATAAACACGCATCTCAAGTTTCAAGAAAAGTACACCTCTGATGTTATATTAAAAAGACGAGATAAATTATGATAAGACTGATAAGAACGAGGAAGGATGGGTTGATAAGCAGGGTATTGAACCTCTCTGAAATTAAATGCTATTTACGTGTCAGATTAAGACATATGCTTTCAGCTTAAGGGTGTTCGCCAGCTAAGGGCCACACTTCATTTGTATTTTCTTTCAGAATATGCAGATTCTGGCCTTAAACCGGGTATTTACCCAAGTCGCTCTTAAGTGCTTACTTTCTGAAAGAACGGTAGAATGAGGCTAACACTATGACTAACATTATTCATTTTCTTTTTTTTCTATTATTTTGGAGAAGGTAGCCTAACAACACAATTATCATTAAGAATGTGAAATAAAAATCATACCACTTCTCTCCATTCTGTACACATATGTGCATATGTACATATGCACGCTTATTATACGTACAGAAATGCACGCATACACACACCTATTCTTATCTATCACTATCTATTCTGTTCTATATCTATCAAATCTAAAATGAAATGTATCTTCAATTATCAATTCCCACTACATACAGTATAGGGGGGAAAAAAAAAAAAAAAAAAAAAAAAATAATATTTTCCTACACTCATATCACAAGACCTGTAAAACACGGGAATTTCATTTGTCTTTTGTCTCTGTTCTATATGGATTATTTGAGTGGAAATATGATCTTCAGATTATATAAGTATGTTACCATGTGTATTAAAATATAGTGATAAAAGAAAAGAAAACAATTTATTATTGAAAGGCATCCTTAAATTATCATTCATAAATACAATAGAAAAGGATTTCAGGTTAACAAATTAGGCATAAGTAGGAGTGGTTGGGTAGGAGGGGAGTAGGAACTGGTTGGTGTAGGAAAGGGCGGGGGGGTGGTGGTAGGAGCGAGAGAAGGGAAGCAGGCTGGTAAGCAGGAATGTTCTCGGCCTCTCCTTCATAAGTAACTTCGGCAAGTTATCCGGACGTCGCCGTTCACTGGTTGTAGGAAAAAACTCTCTTTATTACGCCATCGGGAAGGAGAGAAACGTAGTAAGCTCCCTGAGTATAGTAACCATTTACGATTCTGATGAGTGTAGTCGTTTCCAGAATTAGTCTCGTCCTTCACCTCTTAGTTGACGTTTTACTGAGCTGGTCCTGGAAAAAAAGGGTTAAGAAATTATTTTATTGATGTTTTCTGCTACTATATCTTTACAATATACACTACTGCACAAAAACACCCATAGTGTATACCATGGGTTTTGTATAACAGTATACTCTATATAAATATTCATATTTATATAAGGATAATCCCGTGTAGTACACTATCAATGATATGCAACGATTGATTATATGGTCGACCATTTCCCCTCCCCAAAAAACTATACATTGCTTATGTCTTTTTGTTCCTTCCAAATCAATTTAATCAAAATTTGTTTAGTTACTGATTGCAAACAAGATAAAAAAGTGTTCCCATAAGCGCACGTTAAATGTCTTATTGAAATTCGTAACCTGTCATATTAGTTAAATATATATATAATATATATATATATATATATATATTTTATATATATATTATATATAGAGAGAGAGAGTGGAGACGAGAGAGATAGGAGGAGAGAGTGGAGAGAGGAGGAGCGAGTGAGAGCGGAGAGAGCGGAGGGAGAGTGATGGAGAGGGAGCAGAGAGAGCGAGAGGAGAGATGGGTTGCGACGTGGGAGAGGAGCGGAGGAATGGGGCGGAGATACGAGTGAGAGCCGATGCGGCCGGGGGGGAGAGTAGGGATGAGAGGGCCGAGAGAGCTGGCGTGGAGGGGAGCCGAGGAGATTTGAGAGAGAGAGAGAGAGATAATGAATATATGCGCGGAACTACGTGTGTACTTACACTATAGAATAATTGGTTCAATACTTACGGAAGGAGCAAGGGGC
>NC_051388.1:48708870-48711370 GCF_015228065.2 Penaeus monodon | reverse complement strand
AATATTTTTTCACAAATTTACATATGTATATATTTTTCTTATTTTTTAATATGTACAATCTCGTGGCTTCATTTATTATCTACTGTTTAAAAATAATTTGCGTCCATCCTAACCCCCCTCTTTGCCTTGTTTAAATTGTTATCGCAGAGGAAACGACAGGGGAAAGAAGGTCAGCGTAAGAGGGCGTAGCGTATTCACCACACCACAAACACCACACACAATAAACACACACAACCACATACACACAACCACACTCACGCAATGCGCGCGCGCAATTATGGGCAAAAAATAAAATACATGCGCTGTGAGTGTGCATATATTATATATATTATATATATAATATATATATATCTATAATATTATATAGATATATATATATAGATATATATATATATGTAGTCATTTAATGCTGGTACTATATACAAAATCACTCAAAAAAGAAAAAAAAAAAATGGATATATTTTGAAGTAGTTTCAAGCTTCAAGCTTCACTACAGTAGAAGAACATATTATTTGAAGATCACAATCTTATTGCTAACAAAATGACCAAATTTAATATCGGAATGCCATCGAATGACCAAGAGCTTAAACTCATTCACATCTATTGAAAAGGGTGATTCAAACTAGCTTGCACTGATGTCAGCACGTATGCTACCTCTTCAATGATGATATCCATAGGAAGGAAGCTGAATCGAAGGGTCAAGGCAGCTAAGCCTCAGCCATTGTGACGTTCGTTTTTTCCTCTCTCATACACCGACTTGACACCCCAGCATCAGAAGTGTCTTCTTGTTAATAAAGAAGAGTAATTGGGGCTACCTCTAAGAAAACAAACTGCACAGGAGAGACTTAGCTTATGGGTGAACAGCGGTCCACCCAAACAACATAGTAGTGTGTTTAAGAAAAGTGAGATCACGGGCCCGATGATGGCTTAAAAGTGAAGCACATGTGAGGGATGCCAAGAGATCTACGGTCGCGGAAAAATGTTATTGGAGCGGAATTGTGACATAAGTCTTATTAGCTTCCTAGGGAGACAATATAGAAAAAAAATTATGTCATACTCGTTATACTTTTAAAGCAATATTGTGTGTGTCCGTGTGTGTGTTTGTGGTATTCACACCCCACGAGCGCACTCATGCACACATACATACATATATATGTATATGAGATTACATCTTAGTTAGTTTGTTATGGGTAGGGACTTTCATAAACAATATATTATTGACTCATTCTAGGAAATGATAACTAGAATACCTTTAATTCATCATTCACAAATTGTAATAAAGTCCCGGGATTAATCTACAAAGCCTTTAGCTGCAGGGCCCCATTTAGCTATGCCTTAATCGGTACTGATGAAATAAAACTATTAATCATTATTACTAAAGGACGAGGAGATTTGACCTATTTGGCACTTCAGTACTTAGCTCCCGTTCAAGTAAAATTGTTAGGTCAAATGTTTAAAGTATTTCCATAGGATAATGTGGTTGTTTTGGAGCATTGTGCAGTTTATGCTGACTTACGTAAGAGACAGATGATGCGTGATGTGGCAGAGGACAGGGGGTCGTTAGCAAGATATGAGGAATAAAGTGAAATGACACCATACCAGAAAAAATGAGTTCAGCAAACAAGGATATAAAACGTTAAATTTTCAATGATCCCTTTCAAAGTCTTCTTTCTTCATTGCATTATAACAAATTAAACACATTCGGCAACGAAGAAGACATCGCATGGTAAGATGGTGGCGAGTGTGATAATGAGCAGAAACCCTAATGCTATTCTATAAGCAGGCGTTACCCCTTAGTGTAAGACCCCAAAATCACGCCAGGGGAGCCAAGGAAATATCCAACAAGAGTAAACTGATCATTTACTTTTTTTCCGCTCCATTAAAGTGTAGTGCAAACAATTGTTTTATATATGTACTCTGTTTAAAATATTAGCTCAAAACGTCGAATCTGATCGAGTTTCAATATCTTTATAGATATCATTTATGGATAACGGCTGTATGTGATTATTAGTATTATCTAAAGATATATTATCCTTGTGTTATATATATAATATATATATGCATTCATATATATACAACATAGAGTACATACATATCTATATATAGATATATAAATAGATGCTGTCCTAATTAGTTTTCACATAAAGATTTATTATCCATGTGTGTGTGTGTGTGTGTGTGTGTGTGTGTGTGTGTGTGTGTGTTTGTGTGTGTGTGTGTGTGTCTGTGTGTGTGTAAAACAGAGAGATATATTCATATTGTATATGGAAAAGTGTTGAAAGAAAGTTTAACAGTTAAAAATTGCATTTATAATTATAATCAATAAATACAATAGTTTCAAGTCAATGAAATTTGATTAGTGGGGGTGGTTTGGTACGAAGGGAGTAGGAGATGGTTGTCGTAGAAGGCGCGGAGGCGGGCTGGTAGGGAGCGAGAAGGGGCAGGTAGGGGCAGTTGGTTAAGCTGGGTATGGGCCTCTCCTTAAAAGAACTTCTGGCAA
>NC_051388.1:48701370-48703870 GCF_015228065.2 Penaeus monodon | reverse complement strand
TTGAGAATTCATTAATTTGATTACTAAGCTTCTCGATTTACAGATTAGTAACTTTCTTGACGTGCTAGGTAACAAACTTCTTGAATTACTAACTTGACGATTTAGTTATAATATTCCACTAAGGGTACTTTTTTTTTTAGTATATTAACTAACATTTACTAATATTTACTACAAATGATAATTATAATGATTCGGATACAGTGCATACAGTCACTCGTAAACGTGATGTACGCATGTGCATTTGTATGTATGCTTCTCGTGGCCATGACCGTGGTAATAGCGATGACAAAGCACAAACCTCAGACGAGCCACACCCTCCGCAACTGAGACGAAGTCGGGAACATAGAAAACGTTATTCATTCCTCTCACATACTGCGTCCTTGAATGACCTTGATCTTGGACGGGGCTTGTCACTTGCGGGTAACGGAAATCGTATTATAATTAGCGAAGGCATTTTCGTTTTTGGTATCCTGTGAGGGAAGCTTCTCTAAACTGAAATTGATGGTAAACCTTTCTGCAGATCACAGTCAATTAGGGCAGATTAAGTATGTTTAGGATATGACTGATAGGTTTATGAAAGAGAAAGCACGGCGAATCGCAGCACACACACACACACACACACACACACACACACACACACACACACGTGTGTGTGTGTGTGTGTGTGTGTATTAAATAGAAATTATTTAATTTCCCCCTCCTTTCTAAGGTGATAACGAGACTTGAATAAAAAGTGTATAAAAAAAAAGTTGGGATTGGTCTGACCCCCCCATGTGGAAGGACCAACATACCCATAAACAAACAAAACTTGTACAAAAACTATTATCATTTACCCTTTCGGGGAACCACCCCTTATGGCCATTCCAATATTCATTATCCACCTCTCTCTACTATATATTATTCTATATTATATCTTATCACACCCAGTATTAAATATAGATATATATATACATATGTAATATAATGTATATAGAGAGATAGAGATATCTATAGATTTGTTTTTTTATATATATATATACTATATATATATATATATATATATATGATATATTTAGTATATATGATGAATGGGCAATAGTGTTTCTAGGGAAACAAGAATAGATATATGTATATATAATATATATATAATATAAATATAGATATATATAGTATAGAGATATAGATATATATTCATATCTAATCTAATATTGATATAGATATGTATAGATATAATTTATATTATATAATATATATATATATATATACATATATATATATTATATTATAGATATATATATTTAGTATATATATATTATTATATATATATATATATAGATATAGATATAGGTATATATATAGATATATATTATCTAGATATATATATATATATATATATATATATATATATATGTGTGTGTGTGTGTGGTGTGTGTGTGTGTGTGTGTGGTGTATGTGTTATGAATGTCTGTATATATATTTATAGTATTTAATTTCATATATAGGTATATATAATCTTACACACACACATTGGGGCGCGTGGCCGCATCCAACCCTTCGCTTCAGCCACGAGGGTCCCCCTGGCGAGGTCAGGCAGGCCCTCGGCCCATCTCTAATTCCTCGTCGAGCTTCCCAAGCATGACCTCCTAGGTCGTCCCTCGGACACCCTCCACCCAGGATTGTCTCGCAAAGAGGAAAACTTGATGGGCAGGGAAACGTAGCTAGGTGCGCCTGAATGGTCCCCCCCCCCCCGATCCCGGATAGATTATGCAAGTAAAAAGTCCAATGCCAGTCTCACCGGTGCAGACATCGGTTGGACATATGGTCTGCAAAACTGTACACCATGATCCGGCGAAAGATTTGTTAAAAAGGCATCCAGGCGAGACGCCACGGCATTTTAAGTAACGTCCAGGTTTCGCTTCCATAGAGGAAAATTGGCAGCATCAAGCCTTGAAGACACGTAGCATGGTCTTCGATAGGTACCGACATCTCCAAGGTCTTGATGACGAGCTCATGGTCCTGTTGCCATTAATAATCCGTCTGCTGACTTCTGGTCTGACAGACCAGAGATATGGGCTACGCTACCAGGTATGCCAAAGCTTCTCTGTGACTTCAACGTCCTCACCGCCAGCATGGATTCGACTGACCGGGTTCCCCTAAACAGGCCACTAAAGTCCTGAATCTTGGTCTTGGTTTTAAGGGATACATCTAGGGCCTCGGGACTCGAATCATTGCTAAAATGCATAAGAGCCGCCACCAGTTGGACTTAGGGACTCAGATAGGATCGCAACCATCATCGGCAAAAGCAAAGTTCTAAGACATTGATATACCAGTTGTTCACACTGACTTTGGGGTAGTAGCTCTCTGCCCGTTATCCAGTCCATGCAGGTGTGGAAAAATGTTGGTGCAAAGACACGCCTTGCCTCACCCCTGAATTAACAGAAGAATGTGGGCGAAAGCTTTGCCTGGTATGCTGAGCAGTGTAATGCCACGGTAGTTGCTACAGTCCCAACCGGATCCCCTT
>NC_051388.1:48688870-48691370 GCF_015228065.2 Penaeus monodon | reverse complement strand
ATATATGGAAATATATATACATATATGCATATATCTACATATATACACATATATACATATATATGTATATACACTTATGTGTATATAGGTATATATATGCAGACACATTTACACATACACACACAAACACACACGCACACACGCACACACACACACGCACACACACACTAACAGAATGTCAATGTATGGTAGGTAGTTTGTATAGTATATGTATATATATGTAAATATATGTATATATACACTCTAATTAATTATAAAGAAACCAAAATCGATTCTCGAACGATGTTCTCGAACAACTAAGAGCTTACAGCGGTTTCTACTTTCACTTCATTTTCCTCGCGTGGAATCTACGTAGACTTTGGCGCTCAGCAATTCTAATTTGTGTGCTATAGAACTTTCGGGATTGTGGGTATATATATCCATATATATGTATGTTTGTATACATACATATATAGAGACTGATAGATAGATAAGTAGACAGTATGATCACGCAAACACACAATTATGATTATCATCATGTTTGTTTATAGCTGACCTTTATATTTGCTTTTATCTGCTTGCATATATATGTACAGACTACATATACGTATATACACAGTCAAACACACACACACACACACACACACACACACACACACACACACACACACACACACACACACACATATATATATATATATATATATATATATATATATATATATATATATATATATATATACATATACATATACAGTCTTTCTTCAGTACTGCAAGTTTGTATGAAGAAAATGGTAAAGAAAGAATTTTTTTTATACAATTTACAATTTCAATGGTTCAAGTCATCAAATTATTCATAGCTGGGAATGGTTGGGTAGGAAGGAGTAGGAGCTGGTTGATAGGAGAGACTAGAGCCTGGTTGGTAGGAAGGGGCTGGGGCGGGCTGGTAGGAGCGAGAAGAAGCAAGCTGGTAAGTAGGGTAATGGGCTTCTCCTTCGTAAGTAACTTCCGCAACGTATCCAGAGTAGCCGTTCACGGTGTAGGAAACTCTTTGTAAACGACCGTCGGGAAGGAGAACGTAATAAGCTCCCTGAGTATAGCCATTACGATTTTGCTGGTGATTGTAGTCGTTTCTCACTGCACTGCATATACATATATTACGTGTACTAATAACTATCAATCCAAGTATGAGTGTGTATATATATACTTTTATGAAAATATACATACTATATATGCATACTTAAATGCCTATAAAGGCATAAAAGTAAAACTTTACTTTTTTTTTACATGTACAAATGCACAGTGCATTTATCTATATCTGTATTTATCTACACACACACACATGTGTGTGTGTGTGTGTGTGTGTGTGTGTGTGTGTGTGTGTGTGTGTGCATGAGTGTGTCGGTATGTGAAAATGTGTATGTATATTTTTTATGAACATATATCATATATATATATATATATATATATATATATATATATATATATATATATATATATATATATATATATATATATATATATATATATATATATATAGATGCATATAGATATGTATGTATGTATACAGTATCCGTCATTACAGTCAATTAATGTATTTTCCCTCCCAAATGTTTCATATTCATACATCTGAAGTGTTTCTATTTGATAAAAAACATTCTCTGAAATACTACTGCAGTAATATGGTGTATAGGTATAGTGGAAGTTGGTCTATCATTCCTCAAGGCAAAGGGAAAATTAACGGTGAGAGTGAGTGTTCAAACTTTTTTTTCTGCGGTTAACTCTTCTAACTTTTACTTTTCTAACATATATTACAATTATATCCTTCCTGGGTCTGAGAAATGTTCTATGGTTATGCTATGATACTATTACTTTATAAACAAAAAGCATAATTTTAACCTGTCATCGAGAAAGGGATACCTGTACATATATATCGTTGTAAGAAAGGGCAGGAGTACTGTAACTTGGCGCAGATGTGTTATATGAAAGAATTGTGCTTCCTAGAGCATTTGCCACTTGGGAGAAGGTAAAAATCTGTTCGGATAGCAAACAAATATTAACCACATACAAACATACGTACATACACACGCACACTCACATAAATACGTGTGTATGCATATATATGTATGTATATACAGCTGTATGTGTGGTGTGTGTGCGTGTGACATTCACCTTAAAATTCATATCAGTGGTCCGAGAACAGTCTGAATGCAATGAGTAGGGCTGATTTCATTGTTGTTTTATAGGCAGATGTTGGCCCGAAAGTGACGATTGCTTCGGGACACTAGCAATAAACGCAATATAAATATGTGGCAACCAAAACTTCTGAAAAATAATTGATTCATCTTCTAGTAACGAGAAAAAAACAAGCACTTATATATATATATATATATATATATATATATATATATATATATAATATATATATATATATATGAAGAAGAGAGAGAGAGAGAGAGAGAGAGAGAGAGAGGAGGAGAGAGAGAAAGAGAGAGGAGATACATCAACATACATACATAAC
>NC_051388.1:48677131-48687131 GCF_015228065.2 Penaeus monodon | reverse complement strand
CATTCATACCAATAATATCAACATTTTTTTTTTCGTAACAGGGACCTGTTCAGTACAATTTCAACTATGCAGTGAAGGACGACTACTCTGGAAACGACTACAATCATCAAGAAAATCGCAATGGCTATGACACTCAGGGTGCATACTACGTTCTGCTTCCCGACGGTCGCTTACAGAGAGTTTCCTACACCGTGAACGGCGACTCCGGATACGTTGCAGAAGTTACCTGCGAAGGAGAGGCCCAATACCCTGCTTACCAACCTACCCCTTCTCGTTCCTACCAACCGGCCCCTACTCCTTCCTATCAGCCCACTCCTAGTTATGCATAAGTCATTTACTTGACAGAGACCTGAAGTGTCCATAATTTATTGAATTTCATAAAACTGAAATTCAACTCCTTTTTTTCATTTATCATTTGCATCAGAAATGATATACTTTCATTCACAGAAATTTATTGAATATCCCAGAAACCGATTTCAACATATATTACAAGCACATACGCATATTTTAAGAAGTATAACTTTATGAACGTGGTAGTACACGGTGTTTGTGAAAGTACCAAAAAATCCCACCATATGTGACTTTGTTCAATCTTATGATGCACACATACGCAGTTAATATGTATGAAAGCAAACTAGCAAGGTTATACAAATGTTTATTGTGTATAATAATTGCATCAAAGTACGCTTCATATCTTGAAACTAGATCACTGAACCTCCTGTCTCTATTAAACAATTTTTTTATATAGAAAAGTTTGCTAAGAACATCGTAACCTTCACCAGATCCTGTGATCTGCGGATTTCCGAAAGAAACACATTCGAGATGTTAAACCTGTTCGATAAAGTGTAAATCCTCAACTGACATGGCATTTCTGCCTAAGATTTCTCAGATGTTGGATTTGAGCAGTTAGTCCGTGGTGCAACTTACACGAGTGGTAATCTTTGGATCTCTTATTAACTGACGTGAGAGTGATAATTAAAATGCACCAATTTCTTCTGACCACCGTAGTCTACCTTGTATGATCTAGCCGGACTTTCCAATACCAGATTTTACGCTAACTAGACGAATCTTCTGGAATTAATTGGGAGGGTGTCTACCATGCTTCTCATAGTGCTGTTTGGAGAGATGTTTATAGTGCTCCTTGTCCTGTTAATGCTCTGAACTTGTTATTGCTGGACATCATAACTAGATTTATAACCAGCGAAACTTACATTTCATTCACATGATAAAACATTGTTTAATAAACGATATCGCCAAGTATACTGCCTATAACCTCTAGTCTTCTAACCGCACTTGATCTTTGTTGGGTGAATTGTGTTGCCATGCGAAAGAAATCACTGATGTTTATAAATAAGCCAATTATGAATATAATGTTCTTTTAAAAGAAGTTTTCTCAGAAGCGTCACTGCCTCATAAATGATGGTCAACGCTTAAAGCACCTCTTGTATGGAATCCTCCATTAATACTTTAAGCCTGATGTTAGTGTCACATATAGTTTAACAAAGTTTAGAAGATATCATGCTTCCTCTCTCATGTCACCAATTACCATACTTTAATTCATTTGCTTTTAGGTCCTCAGAAATCATGTATCTTATCAGAATTAGATGAATTTTGTGGAGTAGACCCTAACGGCTTATTTCCTTGGATTTTAAAGACTGAAGAGCCAATTAGCTCCTAAATTATCTGTAATATTACAGTCTTCACCTACTGACTATAGTCCCATTCCAATTACACCATTTCTGTCAAAGGTTTTTGAGTGTTTGCTGGTCAAACGTCTTTCTCTATATTTGAGACCGTTTCCTTCAGAGATTGTTTGGTTTTAGAAAAGGAATTGACTGAAATGATTCACTGTTTACCCTGGTGGATGAAATAGGCTTCTTTAGATAAGAGCCAAGAGTCAAGTCTTGCCCCTCTGGATTTTAGTGCAGCTTTTGACACTGGTAATTACAAGGGTATGGTTTTTAAGTTGCGGTCTGCTGGTGTTGGTGGTAAAGTTTTATGTATTTTAACTGATAGAAAACAGCGTGTTCATGGTGATAGTTTAGGCTCGTATTCCTGTGTATCTCCTGGGATTCCTCTGGATAGTGTTCTTACCCCTTTGCTCTTTATTTTGTATACAATTAATAAGTGGTCCGACAATACTAATAAAATGTTGGCTTATGTTGATACTTCTCTCTATGTTGATAGTCCTTCTCCGGCAGCCAAACAAATATTAGCTGACATCCTCACTGTAGACATGATGATAATGCAATAGTGGAGCTCTAGATGGTGGATGAACTTAAATTCCTATCAAGTCCAAGGGAATGTCGTGAGTCGGTCTAGAACGCAGTAACCTTAGTATCCAAGTTAGCAGATTAATGGATTATTAATCGCTTCAGTGGATAATCTTAAGCTCTTGGATGTAACCCTTGATACAAATCTTACATTATAATTGAATATGGCCTGGACAATTACATCTAAGTTAGGCATCATTCGCAAGTTTAAGACGATTTATGAAGATGACATCATTAGTTGTAGACTCATGACGTGGCTATCTGCTGCAGAGTCACACTTAAGCCTGCTTGAGCATTCTTTTAATTCCATCAAATTTCTCCTGTCTGGATTAGATTTGGACAGATGGCATCGTAGGGATATTGGGACTCCTTCAGTCTTATAGTAACTGATAATTCACATCCCCTCAATAAGTTTTTACCTGATTTTTATCAATCTCCAAAAGTTATCAGTAATTCTATAAACCGCAATTCAATGACATTTAATACAAGTAGATCGTCTACATCTCAGTTTTCTACATGTCGTTTTACTGCTATTTGTAGTTTTTGGAATAGATTTGCTTCAGAGACTGTAACTTCTCAAAAAAATCAACAAATATGTTTTTACTATATTAATAGCAGATGATTTTCTTTCTTCTCTTACTTTCTTAGGTATATTTCGACCTGCACTGACTCCTGTGGTGGTATGATTCTCGAAGTGTTCAGTGTAACTCTTTATATGGCTTACCATAATAATAATATTGATAATAATAATAATAATAATTAATAATAATAACTGTATATATATGCATACATATACAGTGTATATGAATATATACATTGTATATAAATATATACATATATATATATATATATATATATATATATATATATATATATATATGTGTGTATATATATTTTTATATATATATATATATATATATATATATATATATATATATATATATAAACGCACACACATGTATATACACATGCATACAGTATACATATATGTATATATACACAATGTGTATATATAAATACATACATACATATATATATATAGCATATATATACACACAATGTATATATATATATACATATATATATATATATACATACATGTATATACACACTAGATACAGTATATATATGTAGGTATGTATGCATATATATGCATATATATATACATATATACATATATGTATAAGTGTGTGTATAGATATACATATGTACGAGTATGTGTATATATACACGCAATACACACACGCACACATATATACATATATATATGAATATATAAATATGTATATATATATATATATATATATATATATATATATATATGAATATATAATAAATATATACAATATATATTACATAATGTTTGAATATATATCATGTATGTACATAAATATGCACTGTATATACATGTAATGCACACACACATACATGTGTGTATGTGTGTGTGCGCGCGTGTGTATTTGTGTGTCTGTGTATGTTTGTGTGTCTGTGTGTGTGTCTGTGTGTTTGTCTGTATATGTGTGAGTAAATAAATATCTTTCTATATCTGTATCTTTATTATTCTATCCATCTATCTATCTATATATATCCATATGCTTTACTTTTATGTATATGCATATGTATTAATATAAGCACACACACACACACATATTGAATGTTTGTCTGTGCAGTCACACACACACACCGTTGATTGGTCCTCAAGGAAAATAGTCAAGGAGCTAGTATGTTAAAAAGAAAAAGAAAAAAAGTAAACGTATTATTATTTTTGCAATTGTAGGCACCGTGATCTCCAGGCTTATTATCTTCTTTATTTATTGGAGCAGAAACCTGTACAAGTTTCTCTTATTGCCGTAATCTCTAGCTCCCCCGCAGCGGCTATGAAATCACTCTCTGAGGGTCAAATCCCGCCTATAAAGCGTCAAGGCAGGGCCGCCCAAGATTACACTCAGTTCTCTCTCTTAAACGGCACTGCCATGTCTCGTCAGGTATGCAGTGGTGCAAATATAGCTGGTTACCATAGTTACCGTGAAAAAAAAAGAAATAGACTGAAAAGAAAAATCGTATTAACACTTTATTTGTTGTTGAACAGGTTTTCGTATTATTCGCCATGGTGGCTGTTGCCCTTGGCAGCACAGTCCCGTCATACAATACTCCTGCGCCATCCTATAGTGCCCCAGCCCCAAGATACAGTGCTCCTGCCCCATCCTATAATGCTCATGCCCCTTCGGTAAGTATGTAAACACTGTATTGTTCTTCTGAGTGTAGTCCTTGATCACCGGGATATCCGCAGTTATTACTGTGGTCCATGAACTAAGTTCCCGAGTAAATTATATCTGTAGCATAAGGGTGCAAAGACAAACTTCAACATTTTACGTTTCTTTATTGTGGAATACACTATAAACTATTGGCAAGAAAATTATAAACTTTTGATAATTATATGAATAATAATAAAATGGAGGTACGCTAACGGAAAATTGCGTTACTATTGTAAGCCCATTCATTCCAAAAATATTAATATTATTTTCTCGTAACAGGGACCTGCTCAGTACAACTTCAATTACGCAGTGAAGGATGACTACTCTGGGAACGACTACAATCATCAAGAAAATCGTAATGGCTATGATACTCAGGGAGCTTACTACGTTCTCCTTCCCGACGGTCGTTTACAAAGAGTTTCCTACACCGTGAACGGCGACTCCGGATACGTTGCAGAAGTTACTTACGAAGGAGAGGCCCAATACCCTGCTTACCAACATACCCCTTCTCGCTCCTACCAACCAGCTCCTACTCCATCCTATCAGCCGACTCCTAGTTATGCTTAGGTCATTTTTTGAAAGATATCTGAAGTGTACATAATCTATCAAATTTCATAAAAGTTGCTTTTCAAATTTATTTTTCTGTTAACCTGTAAATTATGCATACAGAAAAAGAAAACATATGTATATATATATATATATATATATATATATATATATATATATATATATATATATGTACGTATCAGTGCATGCATATGCATATATGGACATACATACATTATATATATACATATATATATATATATATATATATATATATATATATATATATATATATATATATATATATAGAGAGAGAGAGAGAGAGAGAGAGAGAGAGAGAGAGAGAGAGAGATAGAGAGATAGATAAATAGATAGATAGATAGATAGATAGATTGCTATGTAGGTATGTGTGTGTGTGTGATTTATTCATGAATAATTTATTTACGTATACACACGGACACACACACATATATGTATTAATATAAATATATATATATATATATATATATATATATATATATATATATATATATATATATATATAATATATACATATATATACATATATGTGTGTGTGTGTGTGTGTGTGTGTGTGTGTGTTATATATACACTCAGGACTACAAAGCTCCTTCCCCATCGTACAACGCTTCTGCCTTTTCTGTAAGTCTGCATACACTTCATAGCACTTCTATTCGTTGCAATTCCCAACGTGAGGTTCCCAGATTCAATGAGACCCCCCAAAATTACTTTTGGAAGTCCTTGACCACGGTTAAACATTCGAAGAGGTATATGAAAAGTACTTCAGCTTTCTCTCGTTTCAGACGTAATATAATGAACTCAATATTATCATATTGGCTGGATAGTGTTTATTAAAGGCTCTTAACCAGTATTTCCCGAAACGATTGATATAAATGCATGACATATATATATTACAAAATTAATACCTTGCCATTGAACCTTGAATTCAAAACTGTGTTAACAAAACATTATCACTTTAAACACTATATAATAGAAGTGAACCAACAATAAAAAGAAAGATGCTAACAGTAACAATGCTCTATTCATCAGTATGTCTTCCAACTGTCGTTTGTTAGTTAAAAGAGATAGTCTTGAAGTTGCTAGAAACTTCTGTCCAAAGGAAATAATATATTTAAAGTTCATCTATAAACACAACAGAAAAGCTTTAGCGACAACGTAACTATTAGAGTAACTCCAGCACTGTTATATATCCGCACACACCTTTTGATACATGCATACTCACCATAGAAAAAAGGCGTTACCTCTATCGACACATTTATTCGCTTTCCTTTTTTTTCTTCTTAACAGTGGCCTGTTCAGTTCAATCTTAACTGTGCAGTGAAGGACGACTACTCTGGAAATGACTACAATCACCAAAAAAAAATCTTAATGGATATGATACATATTAAGTTTTCCTTTCCGACGGCCGTCTGCAGAGAGTTGCCTACACCATGAACGGCGACTCCGGATACTTAGCCGAACTTAAAAAGGAGAGGCCCAATACCTTACTTGTCAACGTACACCTCACTCGTACCAACCAGCCCTTCCCAGCAGAGTCGCTAATGATCTTGGCTGTTGACGCGGCAGATAATTTTAGATGACCAATCAATCAATCAATCAGCTTTCTCCTAGTTATGCTTACATCATTTTCCTGAAATAAATTTGTGTACATAATTTATCGAGTTTCATAAAAACTGCACTTCAAGTCAATTTTTTTCTATTTACCTGTTAATGAATATTATACATAAACATATAAATGTCTACATTTATACCCACACAAACACAAACATTCACACACACACACACACACACACAAATACACACACACACACACACACGCACACACACACACACAGATATATAAACATATATAAACACATGAATATCTATCTACATATCCAGCTATCTAATTATCAATGCATGTATTCATACGTATATGCATGTGTATATATTTATGTACATACGCATATATATATATGTGTGTGTGTGTGTGTGTGTGTGTGTGTGTGTGTGTGTGTGTGTGTGTGTGTGTGTGTGTGTGTGTGTGTGTGTGTGTGTGTGTGTGTATGCATATGGCCGCGGTGGCCGAGTGGTTAGAGCATCTGACTCAAGACTGTCACGACGACAATCTGAGTTCGAGGGTTCGAGTCACCGGCCGGGGCGTTGTTCCCTTGGGCAATGAACTTCACCTCGATTGTCTACCTAGCCCTTGGTCCCAAGCCCGGATAAATAGAGAGAATGATTACCTAAAAAGGTAACACCGGCACTCTCCGTGGAAAGGAACTGGGGACCCTACCACGTACTCACTCCAAGAGCATCACAACATGAAAACTACAATTAAGTATCATGCTGTGACCACGGCGGCTCAAACATGAACCTACCGTTAAAAAAAATGTATGCATGTATACATATTTATATATGCATATATGTATATAATGTCTGCATTCAAACGAATATACACATATGTTTATATACACATAAATTTATAAATTTGTAAGGATATGTATGTCTATATATGTATATGCATGCATTCATATACATATATATACGTATATGTTTTTTTTTAAAGCAGTGATTGGCGCTCGCTTCTTATGGAGTGGACTTTAAAATGGAGACGTTTTAAGAATATAACAATTTCTGGGGATTTCTGTCATTCTAGGGAACACCTTTGAGGCAATCTATGAGGCAAAGTGTATTAAAAATGTCCTTACTATATAAGACATTTACATACCACTGTCGTAGAATGACAATTTGAATAAGAAAAGTCATCTACTGTCATAATGTGTGCACGCAATCATAGTGATACAGAAATTATGTATATATACACAAAAAGAAAACACACGCATACTAGAAGTGTGTGTGCGTGTGTTCGCGTATATATATGTATGGTTATAGATTGCAGGTATAATATTTGCTTCATGTAGTCCCCTCACAAAAAGGTGCACAATGTTTTTCGTTGTAGATACTTAGGTAAACAATGCGAGTTAGTTATACACGCATTTGACTTCTGTTTGTCTTCACATCCTTGTAGACAAAGAACTCAGCACTCCGGTAAACCCTGCAGTTCTAGAGGATCCTTCAGTGACTGCTAAAAAAAATGTGGTCAATCTCCGGTAGCCGTATCGCTATACTGTATCAAGCGATGCGGATTAGAGCACTGATACCAATCTATGGGACCTAACAAATTCCCGGAGAAGGAGGCTCTTTTCGCAACTGTGATCAGCTCCTGAGCCATGGTTGCCAACAGACATCTCGTAGCCAGCTCGATCACAGCTGGATATTGCACTGAAGTCACTTAGCACAATACAAATGTCTTGCTGGTGACATTTGTCGGCCACAGATGTGAGTTTGTGTGTGCGTGTATCTGTGTCTATGTTTGTGTGTGCATCGATCTGTCTATATCTATTCGTATATGTACCTGTATTTGTTTATATGTATGTGAAGACAGTGAACTGAGACTACGGAAGCCAATAAACAGAAAATTGGTAAAGCGGTCATGTTGTTTGTGATAATTATTTTGGAAACAAAACCTTGGTACAATCAATACTATAGTTGCATTAATCTAGTTGCAAGAATACTTATATCACCTTTCCTCCCCTTTTGCTGGAGCGGAAAAATTCCTCGCCCTTTCTCAGTTATTTCTGGCTCGACAGCAACGATTATGACGTCACACTGAGGGTCAAATTCTGCCTATAAAGCGTCAGTCAGGTTAACGCCCATCACCACATCCTCTCCTCAGCACCACTGCCATGTCTCTTCAGGTAAACAGTGGTGCCGGCATTGTCAGTTATCTTTTGAATAAGAGAAAGAATAGAACCATACAGAGAATGCAGTGGAAAATTCGATTTACATATCTTTTCTTGTTGAACAGGTTCTTGTATTGTTTACTGTGGTGGCAGTTGCCTTCGGTAGCACAGTCCCATCATACAATACTCCTGCGCCATCCTACAGTGCCCCTGCTCCGAGCTACAGAGCGCCTTCCCCATCCTACAACGCTCCTGCCCCTTCGGTAAGCCTGCGTACACTTTATAGCACTTCTAATTGTAGTAATTCCGAACGTGAGGTTCCCAGACTTAATGGGATCCCACAAAGTTGGTACTAAAACTCCCTGAGATCGGTTTAACATTTGAAGAAATATATGAAAATTACTGGGTACAAGGCCGCTCAAGATATACTTCAGCATTCATGCCTTTTAGACAAAATATAATGGACGTGATATGCTAATAATGACTTTATAATGCTTATTATAAGCCGGCATTCCACGAACCGTTTGATATATTCATGTTACTTGAATATTATATAATTGCTAGAAACTAATTGCCTTTGAATCATGATTCCAAAACTGTGTTAACTAAGCTTCACTTTAGAGAATATATGATAGATATAATAATACCAATAATAATGACAATGATAGTCATAAAAATAATTCAACATTTCAACTATATATGCCTTCTGACTGTTTTATTTGTTGGCTAATAAGATCAACTTTGAAAGGGAAACTTAGCTGTGAAATTGTTAAAACTACTTTCCAAAGATATTCAAATAATCATAAGTTATTTAGAATTTTAGAGGCAAAAGGGCAATTAGATGAACACTAGCAGTGTTATACATTTTTATACACAGGTATAAAATTCGCTCATAATGTTTCTTCTTAACAGGGACCCGCTCAGTACAACTTTGACTATGCAGTGAAGGACGATTACTCTGGAAACGACTACAATCACCAGGAAAATCGTAATGGCTATGATACTCAGGGAGCTTACTACGTTCTCCTTCCCGATGGCCGTGTACAAAGGGTTGCTTACACCGTGAACGGCGACTCGGGATACGTGGCCGAAGTTACTTACGAAGGGGAGGCCCAGTACCCTGCTTATCAACCTACCCCTTCTCGTTCATACCAACCGGCCC
>NC_051388.1:48672131-48674631 GCF_015228065.2 Penaeus monodon | reverse complement strand
TTTCTCAGTTATTCTGCTTCGATGGCAACGATTATGACGTCACACTGAGGGTCAAATTCTGCCTATAAAGCGTCAGTCAGGTTAACGCCCATCACCACATCCTCTCCTCAGCACCACTGCCATGTCTCTTCAGGTAAACAATGGTGCCGGCATTGTCAGTTATCTTTTGAATAAGAGAAAGAAAAGGAATAGAACCATATAGAGAATGATTGGAAAATTCGATTTACATATTTTTCTTGTTGAACAGGTTCTTGTATTGTTTACTGTGGTGGCAGTTGCCTTCGGTAGCACAGTCCCATCATACAATACTCCTGCGCCATCCTACAGTGCCCCTGCTCCGAGCTATAGAGCTCCTTCCCCATCCTACAACGCTCCTGCCCCATCTGTAAGTCTGCATACACTTTGTAGTAGTTCTCATTGTAGTAATTCCGAATGTGAGGGTTCCAGACTTAATGGGATCCCTCAAAGTTAGTACTAAAAGTCCCTGAGCCCGGTTAAATATTTGAGAAGTATTGGAAAATTACTGGGTACAAGGCCGCTCAAGATGAATTTCAGCATTCATGCCTTTTTGACGAGATATAATGAACTCGATATGCTAAAATTGGCTGTAAAACGCATATTAAAAGCCGTCATTCCACGAACCGTTTGATATAAATTCATGTTACTTGAATGTTATATAACTGCTGAAAACTAATTGCCTTTGAATCTTGAATCTAAAACTATGCTAAGCTTCATATTAGACAATATATGATAGATATAATAATAACACCAATGATAATGACAATGATAGTAATAAAAATAATTAAACTCTTCAACTATATGCCTTTCAACTGTTTTATTTGTTGGTTAATATCAACTTGAAATACCGTGAAATGGTTAGAATTATTGTCTAAAGGTATTCATATAATCATAATTCATTTAGAGTTTTAGAGGCAAAAGGGTAATTAGATGAACACTAGCAGTGTTATATACTTTTATACACAGACGCATGATGCATGCATAAAACAACAACAAAAAATGCTACTTCTGTCAGCTCATTATTCGCTTCTAATTTTTCTTCATAACAGGGGCCTGCTCAGTACAATTTTAACTATGCAGTGAAGGACGACTACTCTGGAAACGACTACAATCATCAAGAAAATCGTAATGGTTATGATACTGAGGGAGCTTACTACGTTCTCCTTCCCGACGGACGTGTGCAGAGAGTTGCCTACACCGTGAACGGCGACTCCGGATACGTGGCCGAAGTTACTTACGAAGGAGAGGCCCAGTACCCTGCTTATCAACCTACCCCTTCTCGTTCATACCAACCGGCCCCTACCCCTTCCTACCATCCTACTCCTAGCTATGCATAATTCGTTTACTTGAAGCAAATCTGATGTGTACATAATTTATTGAATTTCATAAAAATTGCATTTCAACTCCATTTTTTCTATTTGCCTGTACATTAATATTATAAATGAACACATATATGCCTATATTTATATACACATACAGTCAGTGATGATATATATATATGTATGGATATATTTATATATTATACTATATATCTGATTTCAACATATATTACACATACGCATATAGTAAATGAAAGAACACTTCGAATTTAGTGGTAAACTATTTGTACTCTGAAATCATCAGTTCTCCCCGTTGGTTCAATTTACATAAGTATATTTGTGTTGGACATTAAGAAATGAGTTAACAGATATTGACAATAAGATTCCAACATAGACATTGATTTTGTTTAGTATTTCAGTCAATATACATCGACTCTTATCTTGAAGAAGGCACTGATGGATGTTTACTTTTTACGGGGTCCATGCTTCCTGCTAGTTTTGCCTTATGGACCAATTATCTAATAGTCTCATAACCCAAGCAGCTCAGTTGCCAAATCTTTTACAAACACATGCACTTTTAATTCACAGATTCATGTATCTTTTAATCTATAGAAACGGACAAAATTGCATGCATGTAGTCCCACGTTGGCCTTCATCTATCATATACCTGGAAACAACCAAAACAGACAAATTACAGAAAAGGTCAAAGTACACACCAAATCTTGATACATTAAAACAGGGTTCTCCCAAGTATAGGTCGTGACCCAGTGCCGGTCGCAAACTCATATTCAGTGGGTCGCCACATAATTCCACATATTCTCCTAGGATAAAATAACGAATAATACACCAATTACACTGAAGGTAAAATACGGAATATTTTTGCTCGTTTTTTTCCAGCAGTTTACAATTCACAGTTTATGTCTTGTAACATAGAGGTAAACTTAAAATTAGTACTTTCAACAAAACCAGCCCTTTACACACACACACACACACACATATGTATATATAAATATACTTACCTGTACATGTAAACATATAGATAGATAGATAATAAATAGATAAATGTAGATATAGACATGTATACGCACATATACATACACATGTATATATGTATGTGTGTATAGACTGATATCAGTGATAGAGATACGTTGAATGATACTGGC
>NC_051388.1:48667090-48672031 GCF_015228065.2 Penaeus monodon | reverse complement strand
GTTAATTTTTAAACTATAGAGAGGACATAAAAAGGGATGCTGTAGCCCCACGTTGGCCTCTCTTTATATACCTGGAAATAAACCCAAAAAGACAAATTACAGAAAAGGTCAAAGTACACACCAAATCTTGATACATTAAAGCAGGGTTCTTCCAAGTATAGGTCGTGACCCAGTGCCGGTCACAAACTCATGTTCAGTGGGTCGCCACATAATTCCACATATCCTCCTAGGATAAAGTAACAAACAATACACTAATTACACTGAAGGTAAAATACGGAATATTTTTGCTCGTTTTTTCCCAGCACTTTACAATTCACATAGATATATATATCTTGTAACATTGAGGTAAACTCAAAATTAGTACTTTCAACAAAACCAGCCCTTCACACACACACACACACACACACACACACACACACACACACACACACACACACACACACACGCACACACACACACACACACATGTATATATAAATATATTACTTGTACATGTAAACAATTTACAAATATAGATAGATAGATAGATAGATAAATAAATAGATAAATGTAGATATAGACACGTATATGCACATATGTATATATAAATAAGAACTTATATAAATATAAATATAAATAAATATATATATAATATAAACATATATACATATATATATAATATATATATATATATATATATATATATTATATATATATATATATTAATATATATTATATATATATATATATATATATATATATATATATATAATATATATATATATAATATATATAGTATATATATATATATATATATATATATATAATATATATATATATTATATATATATATATATATATTATATATATATATATATATATATATATATATATATATATATATAATTAATATAATAAAATTATATATATATAATATAATTATATATATTAATATATTATATATATATATATAATATTATATATATATATATATATATATATATATATATATGTATATACATGCCCACATATACACACACATGTATATATGTATGTGTGTATATGAACTGGATATACTGGCCCGCAACGGCAGTGTTCAAAATCAAACTAGGTCGTTATGAAAAAAGTTTGAAGAACCCCTGCACTAAATCATCTTAATATCCTTTTCTTACATTTTCGGGGAGAATTTAAAACTAGAAACATTGTGAAGAATAGTGGAACCCGTTGATCTGCCACGGATTTCCGGCAAGCTAAAAAACACCAATATTAATGTTAAAATCTGCGAAGAAAATTAGATTTAAACTCATCTTACATTTGCACGCTAATGTTGAGCGATAATTTTGAGTAGAGGACAATAACTCTTTTTCATTGGAAAGACGCAGATCTATAAATACATAGCAGTTACTTGAGGTAGCCGACTCACACATACACATGTGCACAATGCTGTTCGCTTGCAGCTAGCTAGCTATAAATGTCGAGTTGTGCACACATTTGATTTCTGTTAACCTCTCTCCATCCTCGCACATATTTACAGATATATATATGTATATATATATATATATATATATATATATATATATATATAATATATATATAATAATATATAGTATATATATTATATATATATATATATATAATATAGATATATATAATAATATATATATAAATTATTATTATTATTTTTCTTCCCCTTCTTCTTCTTATTATTATTGTTATTATTTTTGTTATTATATTATTGTTATTATTGTTATTATTATTATTATTATTATTATTATTATTATTATTATTATGAAAGACGGTGAGCTGAGACAACGGTAGCAAATAAACAGAAAATGTGAAAACCGGTCACATCATTTATGAGGATTAATTTGGAAGCAAAACCTTAGTACAATCATTGATGTAGTTGTATTAATTTAGTTACAAGAATCCAAATATAACCTTTCCTCCCTCTGTTGCTGGAGGGAAAACAATCCTCTCCCTTTCTCAGTTATTTCTGATTCGATGGCAACGATTATGACGTCACACTGAGGGTCAAATTCTGCCTATAAACTTTCAGTCAGGTTAAACGCCCATCACCACATCCTCTCCTCAGCACCACTGCCATGTCTCTTCAGGTAAACAATGGTGCCGACATTGTCAGTTATCTTTTGAATAAGAGAGAGAAAAGGAATAGAATCATATAGAGAATGCATTGGAAAATTCGATTTACATATCTTTTCTTGTTAAACAGGTTCTTGTATTGTTTACTGTGGTGGCAGTTGCCTTCGGTAGCACAGTCCCTTCATACAATACTCCTGCGCCATCCTACAGTGCCCCTGCTCCGAGCTATAGAGCTCCTTCCCCATCCTACAACGCTCCTGCCCCATCTGTAAGTCTGCATACACTTTGTAGTAGTTATCATTGTAGTAATTCCGAATGTAAGGGTTCCAGACTTAATGGGATCCCTCAAAGGTAGTACTAAAAGTCCCTGAGCCGGTTAAATATTTGAAGAAATACTGGAAAATTACTGGGTACAAGGCCTCTCAAGATGAATTTCAGCATTCATGCCTTTTTGACGAGATATAATGAACTCGATATGCTAATATTGGCTGTAAAACCTATATTAAAAGCCGTCATTCCACGAACCGTTTGATATAAATTCTTGTTACTTGAATGTTATATAACTGCTGAAAACGAATTGCTTTTGAATCTTGAATTTAAAACTACGCTAAGCTTCATATTAGACAATATATAATAGATATAATAATAACACTAATGATAATGACAATGATAGTAATAAAATTAATTCCAGTATTTAACTATATGTCTTTATTTGTTGGTTAATACCAATTTGAAATACCGTGAAATGGTTAGAATTATTGTCTAAAGATATTCATATAATCATAATTCATTTAGAGTTTTAGAGGCAAAAGGGTAATTAGATGAACACTAGCAGTGTTATATACTTTTATACACAAACGTATGATGCATGCATAAAAAAACAACAACAAAAACGCTACTTCTGTCAGCCCACTTATTCGCTTCTAATTTTTCTTCATAACAGGGGCCTGCTCAGTACAATTTTAACTATGCAGTGAAGGACGACTACTCTGGAAACGACTACAATCATCAAGAAAATCGTAATGGTTATGATACTGAGGGGGGCTTACTACGTTTCCTTCCCCGACGGCCGTGTGCAGAGAGTTGCCTACACCGTGAACGGCGACTCCGGATACGTGGCGGAAGTTACTTACGAAGGAGAGGCCCAGTACCCTGCTTATCAACCTACCCCTTCTCGTTCATACCAACCGGCCCCTACCCCTTCCTACCATCCTACTCCTAGCTATGCATAATTCGTTTACTTGAAGCAAATCTGATGTGTAATAATTTTTAAAATTTCATAAAAATTGCATTTCAACTCCATTTTTTCTATTTGCCTGTACATTAATATTATAAATGAACCATATATGCCTATATTTATATACCAATATAGTCAGTGTTTGATATATAATATGTATGGATATATTTATATACTATACTATATATCTGATTTCAACATATTTACACATACGCATATAGTAAATGAAAAAAACACTTCGAATTTAGAGGTAAACTATTTGTACTCTGAAATCATCAGTTTTTTCCCCGTTGTTCAATTTACATAAGTATATTTGTGTTGGACATTAAGAAATGAGTTAAAACAGATATTTCAATAAGATTCCAACATAGAAAATTGATTTTGTTTAGTATTTCAGTCAATATACATCGATCTTATCTTGAAGAAGGCACTGATGGTGTTTACTTTTTACGGGTTCCATGCTTCTTGTAGTTTTATCTATATGGAACAATTATCTAATAGTCTCATTAACCCAAGCAGCTCAGTTGCCAATTTTTTTTACAAAACACACATGCACTTTTAAATTCACAGATTCATGTATCTTTTAAACTATAGAACGGACAAAATTGCATGCATGTAGTCCCCGTTGCCTTTTATCTATCATATACCTGGAAACAACCAAAACAGACAAATTACAGAAAAGTTCAAAGCACACACCAAATCTTTATACATTAAAACAGGGTTCTCCCAAGTATAGGTCGTGACCCAGCGCCGGTCGCAAACTCATATTCAGTGGGTCGCCACATGATTCCACATATCCTCCTAGGATAAAATAACGAACAATACACCAATTACATTGAAGGTAAAACACGGAATATGTTTGCTCGTTTTTTTCCAGCAGTTTACAATTCACACAGTTCTATGTCTTGTAACATAGAGGTAAACTTAAAATTAGTACTTTCAACAAAACCAGCCCTTTACACACACACACACACACACATATGTATATATAAATATACTTACCTGTACATGTAAACATATAGATAGATAGATAGATAAATAAATAGATAAATGTAGATATAGACATGTATACGCACATATACATACACATGTATATATGTATGTGTGTATATGAACTGATATCGAGTTGATAGAAAGATACGATTGAATGGATATACTGGCCCGCAAAGATAGTGTTCAAAATCAAACTAGGTCCTTATGAAAAAAGTTTGAAGAACCCCTGCACTAAATCATCTTAATATCCTCTTCTTACATTTTCGGGGAGAATTTAAAACTAGAAACATTGTGAAGAATAGTGGAACCCGTTTGATCTGCCATGGATTTCCGGCAAGCTAAAAAACACCATTGTTAATGTTAAAATCTGCGAAGAAAATTAGATTTAAACTCATCTTACTGCATAAAACATTCGCACGCCAATGTTGAGCGATAATTTTGAGTAGAGAACAATAACTGTTTTTCATTGGAAACACGCAGATTTATAAATACATAGCAGTTAATTGAGGTAGCCGACTCACACATAGATATGTGCAGAATGCTGTTCGCTTGCAGCTAGCTAGCTATAAATGTCGAGTTGTTCACACATTTGATTTCTGTTAACCTCTCTCCATCCTCGCACATATTTACAG
>NC_051388.1:48637090-48649590 GCF_015228065.2 Penaeus monodon | reverse complement strand
TAGCATCGGCATCCACGTTTGTGTGTGTATGCTGAAATCAACCTCCTGTTCTTGTACGCTCTCAAAAAAAGTACCTTGATCAATCACATTGGAAAATTCAGACAAATCAGTAGAATCAGAATGCACTGATATGATCCAAATGTTAACTAATATTCATGTATTTTTCGGTTGCTTTAGTATATGAATATTAAAATAAACACGCATCTCAAGTTTTAAGAAAAGTACACCTCTGATGCTATATTAGGGTAGGGGCGGACTGACAAGCACGAGGAAGGATGGGTTGATAAGCAGGTTATTGAACCTTTCTGAAATTAAATGTCATTTACGTTTCAGATTAAGACATAGGCTTTCAATTTAAGGGTGTTCGCTAGCTACGGGCCACACTTAAGTTAAAATTGATAACAATCTGTGCACTTAGCTAAGGGCCACACTTCATTGTATTTTCTTTCAGAATAATGCAGATTCTGGCCTTAAACCGGGTATTTACCCAAGTCGCTCTTAAGTGCTTACATTCTGAAAGGTAGAATTAGGCTCACCATATGACTAACAATATGCATTTTCTTTATTCTTATTATTTTGGAGAAGGTAGCCTAACAACACAATTATCATTAAGAATGTGAAATAAAAATCATACCACTTCTCTCCATTCTGTACAACATAATGTGTATATGTACATATGCACGCGTATTGTACGTACAGAAATGCACGCATACATACACACGCCTATTCTTATCTATCACTATCTATTCCGTCTATATCTATCTAATCTAACTGAAATGTATCTTTCAATTATCATTCCTATATACAGTATAGGAAAAATAATAATTTTCCTACACTCGTATCACATGACTGTAAAACACGGGAATGTCATTTTGTCTTTTTCTATATAAATTATTGTGAATGTAAATATGCCTTCAGATATATGTATGTATACATGTATATAAATATAGTGATAAAAGAAACAATTTAATTGAAATGCATCCTTAAATTATCATTCATAAAAACAATAGAGAAGGTTATTCAGGTTAACAAATTATGCATAAGTAGGAGTGGTTTGGTAGGAGGGAGTAGGAACTGGTTGGTAGGAAGGGGCGGGGGCGGGTTGGTAGGAGCGAGAAGGAGCAGGCTGGTAAGCAGGATGTTCGGCCTCTCCTTCATAAGTAACTTCGGCAATGTATCCGGAGTCGCCGTTCACGGTGTAGGAAACTCTCTGTATACGGCCATCGGGAAGGAGAACGTAGTAAGCTCCCTGAGTATCGTAACCATTACGATTTTCCTGATGATTGTAGTCGTTTCCAGAATAGTCGTCCTTCACCTCGTAGTTGAAGTTGTACTGAGCTGGTCCCTGAAAAAAAGTGTTAAGAATTATTTTCTTGATTTTCTTGATACTATATCTTTTACACATATACACTACATGCACAAACACCCTTTTGTGTATACATATGTGTTTCTGTAACAGTATACTCTATATAAATATTCATATTTATATAAGGATATCCTTTATTACACTATCAATTGATGCACGATTGATTATATGGTCTAACATTTCCCCTCCCCAAAAACTATACATTGCTTATGTTCCTTTTTGTTCCTTCCAAATCATTTAATCAAAATTTGTTTAGTTACTTATTGCAAACAAGATAAAAACGTGTTTCCATTAAGCTCAAGTTATAATGTCTATTGAAATTCGTAACCCTGTCATATAGTAATATATATATATATATATATATATATATATATATATATATATATATATATATAATATAGAGAGAGAGAGGAGAGAGAGCGAGAGAGAGAGAGAGAGAGAGAGAGAGATAATGAATATATGCACGGAACTACGTGTGTACTTACACTATAGAATATTGGTTCAATACTTACGGAAGGAGCAGGGGCGTTGTAAGAAGGGGCATGAGCACTATAAGACGGAGCTGGAGCATTATAAGTTGGAGCAGGAGTGTTGTATGACGGAACTGTGCTCCCTAGCGCCGTAGCCACAAGGGTGATGAAAGCAAAAATCTGTTTGAAAGGAAAATAATATTCACTTGTATATCAAATCTATTCGGTGTATAATAATTTATGTCAGTAGAAATGTGTATATTTATGTTTATATATTGTTAAAAAATGTGTTACTCTTTTCACTTTAAAATTCATCTCGATGGTTCAAAGGAAAGTCTGCCTGTGATGATTGGGGCTTCCTCCATTCCCGCTATAAATGCGGGTGGTGGCCATCAGAGTGACGTCATGATTGCTGCGAGAAATTAGTTATAACCACAGTGGGACTACGTAACTATCACAATTCCTGAAAAAAAGTGATAGAAAGTCCACTTACTCAAAGGTTTACGAATACACGACACATAGACTCACACTTAGATTATCACACACATATGTAGTATTAAATAAACGACAAATGTACAAGAGACAACACAACGCACACCACACATACAAACGCAGACAAACACACACACACACACACACACACACACACACACATACACACACATACACACACGTACACACACACACATACACACACATATACACACTACCTTCAATCTAGAGTGACCCGTTACACTCGCATAGTGTGATACACCCTACTTGTATCTCGGCTGAAATAATCAACAGAAAATGACCACTCCCCAGTCTTACCCGTTTCTTTTATAGCCACCCTTAGCGACACAATTGGGACAGCATGTTATAAGGAATGGCTGATTACCGTGTAACCTGAATTTTTCTTCGAATGCCCTCTTTTGCACCCTTTCCAAATACTACATAATGTCAAAAATCTATACATTGCATGGTAACGTAGTAAGAGAGAGCGTGTACGCTTCTAGAATGGCTTTAGAATATGGTATTGATGTATATCCTCGTGCACTGCACTAATTTAAGGACGATAGGGAGGGTACGATTTTAGCTCACTTACTCTCTTGAGAGGGAAAGAGGAAGGTAACCTCAGCATTACAGTATTGCGAGACACATCAAATGTTCTTTTTGCAGGACACTTATAAGTCAATCAGCCATCCCCTACTAACGTGAGTAAGCTTACTAAGTATTCTGTTTATATGTGCCGTGCCACAGAATGCAAGTTCATGCGGGCACTTTGAATGACGGATGTTTTATATCATGTACCACACACACACACACACACACACACACACACACACACACACACACACACACACACACACACACACACAGATATATATATATATATATATATATATATATATATATATATATATACATACGTACATACATACATATATATATGTGTGTGTGTGTGTGCGTACGTGTGCACTTATGTGTATATGATTGTACGCGTGCATAAGCGCGCTATATATGCGTGTGGGCATAAATCTGTACGCACACACATACACACACACACACACACACAACAAAAAACACACACACACACACACACACACACCACACACACACACACACACATATCACACAAAACACTATATATATATTATATATATATATATATATATAATATATATATAATATATATATAAATATATACAATATATTACTTACATACAAATATAACACACATGTATATATATATATGTATTAATAACACACCACACCACACACGAACACACACACACACACAAACACACACACACACACACACACACACACACACACACACCACACACACACACACACACAACACACACTCACCACACACACACACACACACACATATATCTATATTATAAAGTATACGTTATTTTTTTATAAACATAAATATATCAGAGATTATATTTATTTTCTAAAAATAATATGATAAAATACATAAACACACATATTGCACCAGAACTTTCATTTTCCCAACAAGGACGTAGACAAAAGACAGGGACTTTCAACAACTTCCAATTACAATTGACACGTCAATACACTCCGCACTCAGTACCGTTTTCGCATACTTACCTCTTCACAACACACATACATTATATCTATACGCGTTGGGTCTGGGATGGTGATATTTTTTACATAAAACAAAGGCAATAAATATAAGGAATTTATTGTTGTTTTTTATAAACGTAATAGTAATAGGGATTTTCTACGTTAACATGTCTATACGATATTGGAATATCTTTCTTAGTTTTCCCAAAAATGATCATATATCTATATATAATAACATGATCTTTAAGCAAATTCCTGTATATAATAATTAAATCTGGTCGGTAAACGAGGTACTGCTTCAGGGGACCCTTTGTTAAGTATTGCATTATCCCTTTTACATCCTTCCACATGAGCATACACATATATCTATAATATGTAGTTATATGGTGTATTTCTACATAATACTTATCTAAGTTATATACCTACTCTATATAATTAATATTTTACATATATATACATATGTAATTATTATATTTATATTACTTATATATAGTTATAATATACTGTATATATTCCACCCCACACAATACCAAATACAATTCGTATATATAGAATATCATTATGAATTATATATATTATTACAATTTATAATATATATGTAGATAAAAATTATGATAACGGCAGAGTAAAAGAGGGTTTGTAAAAGGAGTGGGACGCCTTAGCTGGGATAAGGGGGTACTGTAGTAGGATACTGCCTCCTTATTACTTTCCCTATATTTCACATTAAGAACTCTCTGTAACGCATGGAAGGCGTAGTAAATCCCTGTATATACCATTACATTTCCTGGTATTGTAGTCTTAGATACGCCCTCTCTCACTGCATAGTTGAATTCGTACGAGCTGGCTGTTTTAAAGACAAATTTTTCTGATTATCATACTGATTATTTTATCATTATATACTCAATCAACATAATTATGTACACACAGCAGAGGGACTCAACAAGAAATAGGGGCGGGTATAAGATGAGTTATAGATTGCTATATTGTAATAAATATCATGATTCTTATATATAAATTTAATATAAAGTTATATATACATGTTTAATAACTTATTAAGATCAGGAATGGGCATATATACATAATGTCCTAGTGTAACGTGTACGTATGTGTGTGTGTGAATGTATCGTGTGCAGATATACGTATACTATATATAATTTTTATATTTTTATTATCATAATATATATATAAACATATATATAAACATAAAATGTTTGTGTGTTTGTGTGTTTTGTGTGTGTGGTGTGTGTGTGTGTGTGTGTGTGTGTGTTTCGTGTGTGTCATGTGTGTGCATATATGGTTGTCTATAAATACAGGTAGTCCGCATTCAGCAGTCAATTAATGTGCAATCGAATTATCATGCTACATCAAATTTCCAATTCCAAGTAGCATTTCATGGTCATCTACTGTTATATAATAGTGCAGTATTAAAAAAAATACACACACACACACACCACACACACACCACACCACACACACACACACACACACACACACACACACACACACACACACACATATATATATATATATATAATATATATATATATTATATATATATAAGAAATATACCAGAGTGTGTTGTTTTTTCTATGGTTAACCTCATGTTCTGATACTATTGCTATAGGACTAAGCTAATGTTGTAATTTTGAATATATATATATATATATATATATATATATATATATATATATATATATATATATATATATATATATATATATACATACACGAATACATATGAGTATGTACTAGGAGTGTGTGTGCACGGTAGAATGTTGGTTAAACACTTACTGAAGGAGCAGGGGTATTATATGATGGGGCAGGAGCACGGTAAGTTGGCGCAGGCGTGTTATATGAAGGAACTGTGCTTCCTAGGGCCCTAGCCACTAAGGCGAAGAGAGCAAAACTCTGTTCGAAAGGTAAATAGATATTTGCTTATATATATATAGTATATATATATATATATATATATTATATATATATATATATATATAATATATATATATATATATATATATGTATATATATATATATATATATATATATATATATATATATATATATAATATATACTTGGTGGGTTATTATCTAAAAATAATAACATATACGTGTATTCACAGTCTGTCTATTGATATATATATTTCTATCAAGCTATCTATATATAATATAGAAACTTATCACTATCCACCTTAAAATCCATGTCAGCGGTTTCGAGAAAAGCCTGAAGCTAGCGAGTAGGGCTGGCTGCATCGCCACTTTATAGGCGGGTGTTGGCCTAGAAAATGACCTCATGATTGCTTCGGAAAATTAGCAATAACCACAATGAGATTTTGTAACTATCAAAACTCCTGAAATGTAATTGATAAAACAAAAACATAATGGAAAAAATGTGAATACACACTCACAAGCATAAGTAAATATATATGGATAGATAGATAAATAGACAGATAGATATATACGGATATATTTTTTGTGCTTCAAAGTATATATTTTTTTCACAAATTTACATGTATATATTTTTCTTATTTTTCATATGTACAATCTCGTGGCTTCATTTATTACCTACTTTTTAAAATAATTTTGCGTCCATCCTGACCACTCTTTGCTTGTTTAAATGTTATCGCAGAGAAACGACAGGGGAAATAAGGTCAGCTGTAGAGGGCGTAGTTCACACACACACACACACATAAACACACACACACATACACACACACACTCACGCATGCGCGCGCGCAATGTATGGGCAAAAGAATAAATACATGCGTGTGAGTGTGCATATATATATATATATATATATATATATATATATATATATATATATATATATATATATATATATATATATATATATATGTAGTCATTAATGCTGGTTACTATATGCAAAATCCACTCAAAAAAGAAAAAAAAAATGCGATACTTATTTTGAAGTTCAAGCTTCAAGCTTCACTACAGTAGAATAACATCTTATTTGTAAGATCACAATTTATTTCTAACAAATACCAAATTTAATATCGAATGCCATCGAATGACCAAGAGCTTAAACTCATCACATCTATTGAAAAGGGTGATTCAAACCTAGCTTGCACAGATGTCAGCACGTATGATAACTCTTTCATGATGGTATCCATAGGAATGAGTAAGTTAATCGAAGGGTCAAGGCAGCTACCGCTCAGCCCTGTGACGTTCGTTTTCCTCTCTCATACACCGACTTGAAACCCAGCATCAGAAGTTGTCTTCGTGTTAATAAAGAGAGAGTAATGGAGGCATACCTCTAGAAACAAACTGCAGGAGATGATCTTAGCTTCTGGGTGACCAGCGTCCACCCAACCACATAGTAGTTGTGTTAAGAAAGTTGAGACTCACGGGCCGATGATGGCTAAAAGTGAAGCACATTGTGAGGGATGCCAAGAGCCATTAACGGTCGCTGAAAAATGTATTGGAGCGGATTGTGACATAAGTCTTATTAGCTTCCTAAGGGAGACTAATATTAGAAAAAAAAAATTATGTATACTGTTATACTTTTAAAGCATATACTTGTGTGTGTGTGTGTTTGTGTATTCACACCCACGAGCGCACTCATGCACACATACATACATATATATGTATATAGATACATCTTAGTTAGTTTGTATGTGTACGGACTTTCATAAACAATATATTAATTGACTCATTCTAGAAATGATAACTCAGAATACTTTAATTCATCATTCACAAATGTAATAAGTCCGGGATTAATCTACAAATGCCTTCTAGCTGCAGCCCCATTAGTCTATGCCTTAATCCGGTACTGATGAAATAACTATTAATCATATTACTAAAAGACGTAGATTTGACCTAATTTTGCACTTAAGTACTTAGCTCCCGTTCAAGTAAAATCTTTAAGGTCAAAGTTTAAAGTATTTCCATAGATAATCGTGGTGTTTTGGAGCAATGTGCAGTTTATGCTGACTTACGTAAGAGACAGATGATTTGCTTGATGTGGCAGAGACAGGGGGTCGTAGCAAGATATAGGAATAAAGTGAAATAGTTCACCATACCAGACAAAAATGAGTTCAGCAAACAAGATATAAACGTTAAATTCAATGATCCTCTTTCAAGTCTTCTTTCTTCATTGCATTATTAACAAATTAACACATTCGGCAACAAAGAAGACATCGCAGTGGTAAGATGGGGCGAGTGTGATAATGAGCAGAAACCCTAATGATATTCTATAAGCAGGCTTTACCCTTAGTGTAAGACCAAAATCACGCCAGGGGAGCCAAGGAAATATCCAACAAGAGTAAACTGATCATTTACTTTTTTTCCGCTCCATTAAAGTGTAGGCAACAATTTTTTATATATGTACTCTGTTTAAATATTAGCTAAAACGTCGAATCTGATCGAGTTTCAATTATCTTTATAGATATCATTTATGTATAACGCTGTAATGTGATTATTAGTATTTATCTAAAGATATATTATCCTTGTGTATATATATATACATATATATATGCATTCATATATATACATACATATATACATACATATCTATATATAGATATATAAATAGATGCTGTCCTAATTAGTTTTGTGTGTGTGTGTCTGTGTGTGTGTAAACAGTGAGATATATTTCCATATTTATATGTGAAAAGTGTTGAAAGAAAGTCTAAAGTTAAAATGCATCTTATAATTATAATCAATAAATACAATAGTTCAAGTCAAGAAATTATGCATAGCTGGGGGTGGTTTGGTACGAAGGAGTAGGAGCTGGTTGGTAGGAAGGCGCGGAGGCGGGCTGGTAGGAGCGAGAAGGGGCAGGTTGGTAAGCTGGGTATTGAGCCTCTCCTTCGTAAGTAACTTCGGCAACGTATCCGGAGTCGCCGTTCACGGTGTAGGCGACTCTCTGCACTCGGCCATCCGGAAGGAGAACGTAGTAAGCACCTTGAGTATCATAGCCATTGCGATTTTCTTGGTGATTATAGTCGTTTCCAGAGTAGTCGTCTCTCACTGCATAGTTGAAGTCGTACTGAGCGGGCCCCTGTTTGAAGGAAAATGTGTTCTGTTTACCTATTCATTTGGACTATTTTATTTTCTGCACTCTACACATGCATGGATTATGTACACAAATAACCGCACACACACACACACATGCATATTTGTGTATATATACATTTATATATGTATACATGTATATATAGATAAATATAAACGTGAACGATCTCATTACTCACATTAAATTTCATGTCAGCGGTTACGAGAAAAGATTGAAAGATCGTGTCGGTCCAGAAAATAACGTCATGATTACTTTGGGAAATTAGCAATAACCGTTAAAAAATATAAACGTGTATGTATATACTGCATATAAGTATACACATGCGTATATGTGTACATTAAGCAGTCAATGAATGTGCGCTTCATTGATTATACTATATCACACACACACACACACACACACACACACACACACACACACACACACACACACACACACACACACACACACACACACACACACACACACACATATGCAGGAGTATGCGTACACGGTAGAATATTGGTTACACTTACTGAAGGAGCAGGAGCATTATAAGATGGGGCAGGAGCACGATAAGTTGGCGCAGGCGTGTTGTATGAAGGAACTGTGCTTCCTAGGGCCTTAGCCACTAGGATGAAGAAGACAAAAATCTGTTCGAAAGGTAAGCAAATATTTGTTAATCTATGAAATGCACTTGAAAGTATATTTTAAAAAGAAATAGGAATGCATACGTGCATTCACATCTCTCTGTCTATATATTTATCTCTATATCTCTATTACCTAGCTATTTCTATATACTGTAGAAAGGCATCATTATTCACCTTAAAATCCATGTCAGTGGTTTCGAGAAAAGTCTGAAGCTAGCGAGTAGAGTTGGCTGCATCGCCACTTTATAGGCGGGTGTTGGCCCAGAAAATGACGTCATGATTGCTTCTGGAAATCAGCAATAGCCACAGTGGCACAATGCAGCTATCAAAACTCCTGAAATGTAATTAATAAAATTGGAAAACTTGTGAAAACACATACAAACATATTTGCATGTGCGTGAGTGCGTATGTATGTGTGTGTGTGTGTGTGTGTGTGTGTGTGTGTGTGTGTGTGTGTGTGTGTGTGTGTGTGTGTGTGTGTTTGTTTGTGTATATATAAATATATATATATATATATATATATATATATATATATATATATATATATATATAAGAAAATAGTTTTAACACATGTTTCATGTGTTTCTCTAAAATGTACATATTAAATTTTAAAATTACTTGTTTTAGGCAAATATAGAATAAAGATATGTTTTATGTGTTTTACCATTTTATGATATATATAATGAAATAATTTCATCATTATATACTTTACAATTTTACATTCATACTGACCACTCCTTGCTTGTTTAGTGTCATTATCATGGAGAAAACGTGTGAAATATGAGGTCATCTGTATAAGGCGTAGTTCTTTTCTTAGCAAACACGCACACGCGCGCACACACACACACAACATGTATAGACAAAAATAATAATAATATAAAAGATAAATAAATAAAATAAAATCAGAAGTAGATGTAAGCATGTACAAACATATATATATATATATATATATATATATATATATATATATATATATATATATATATATATATATACATATATATTATATATATACATATATATTATATATATATTGAATTCATATATCATATTTCATGATGTAGGATAGTTGTGTATATGATATTCTATGTATATAGATATCTATATGCCGCACACACACTTATATGGTATGATTATTTTAGTATATAATTATACTATATATTATTGAATCTATTAGACTTATTTATTTGCACGAAGAACAAAAACATATTCATATGTCATGCTTATTTAAATTTTATCAATTCACTGATAGAAAACTTATTGTCAAATCAATTTTATTTTCACAAGCCAATGTTTGAAAACTTGCGTTATCAAATTACTGAGCCATAGTATTGAATAAATACGTAATGTCTATGAGTATGATATCTATTAAATTTTTATGAGTCTTGTGCATGGTAATGTTTATATAGCCCATTTGCTTCATAAGCTTTGGAGTGACGTTAGTATATTCCTAATCAGAGATTTTTATTATATAAATATATATATCATATATATATAATCACGGCACATGAAATAACATTTTTGACATAATTTAAACTTAAAATACTAGTTTTTACATAAATATTTTATAATCAAAATTACACACAACTTACCATGATAATTCTATGGTATTTGAGCTAGTGTATTATTAACTCTGGGCTTAAGTAATGGAACTGATATAGCATTGCGATTATAACATTGATTATTATATATAAATTATCTGTGTAACACTAAGCCATTAGAATAGTTGTTAGCATGAATTTTACATCAAATCACGTGCTCTTATAAATATACAATAATGGTTAAGTCTTAAAATCGTACCTTCACCGATTGTATGGAGTTGTAACCCTGTTAGGACAGAGATTTTTCGATTATTTTTGATTGCATTATTGATTTTATATGGTCGCAGATTTCAACAGAAGCATTGGTAGTTTTATTTCTGCTGTACACATTTAAATTATCTGCGTACTATGAAATCCAACACACCACCGACCACGATTATGAATTGTATATATATATTATATTATATATATTCTATATATATTATATTATATATTGTATATATATATTATATATTTGCTATACCCATACTATTGTCTAATGAATTATATTATAATATATATAGCTATATATATATATGAATATAATGTATATAATATAACTAAATATCATATTATATATATTTATATATATTATATATTATTATATTATGTTCCATAATATGTATGTATATACACATTACATACATAAAAATGCATATAAGCACACACACACACACACACACACACACACACATTCACACAGATATTCATATATATCTGCACACGCGTATACATACATAAATGTTAAAAAGAAAGATGGTATATATATGTGTGTGTGTTGTTGCACGCAAACATGCATACCTGTACGTACAGATACACAAACCTATCCAATATGTATGTATATATATGCATATATACACATATACAGATGTATATATACATCTGTAAAAAAAGAAAATATATATGTATATATACATATTATACATACATATATATATATATATATATATATGTATATATATATATATATATATATATATATATATATATATATATTATACATATACATTCCATCTATTTATTTTATTTTTTCACGCTCTTAATGATTCTAGTATGTTACATATGATAATCATCCATATTAATCAAATACTTATTAAAGGAGCGGGAGTGTTATAGTAACGGACAAGAGATGGTGCACTGTAAGTGGGCGCAGTTATGACGAGCTGTGCTTCCAAATGGCCATAGATATAGGTAAACAAATATTTGCTTCTAAGTCTAAAAGTCTCTTGACGGTTTATTGTTCGAAGGCAGTAAAAACAGTACATGTAAACACACACACACACACACACACACACACACACAAAAACACACACAACACACAAAAACAATACACACAACACACACAAC
>NC_051388.1:48587090-48589590 GCF_015228065.2 Penaeus monodon | reverse complement strand
AGTTTACAGGCAAGGTCAGCCAGTCTGGCCATAGCACCAAATCTGGACTCATCCCAGTTACTGGGCAAGGCAGCCAGTCTGGCCATATCAAATCTGGACTCGCCTCCATTTCAGGATTAGGAACTACGCCTGGAGTCTCCATTTCTGGACAAAGTAGCCAGTCTGGCCAGAAGGCACCAAATCTGGACTATCCTCTATTTCAGGATTAGGAACTACGTCTGGAGTCTCCATTCCTGGATTAGGCACCCAGCCTGGCCTTACTACCACATCTGGAGTCACCTCAACTTCTAGACAAAGCAGCCAGTCTGGCCATGGCACTACATCTAGACACACTTCCATATCTGGACAAGGCAGCAGATCTAGACTAGGCACTACCACGATTGGAGTCTCCACATCTGAATTAGGCAGCCAGTCTAGCCAAAGCAGCAAATCTGGCCTCATCTCCATTTCAGGACAAGGCAGCCAATCGGGCCATAGCAACAAATTTGAACACATCCAAGTTTCTGAACAAGGCAGTCAGTCTGGCCAAAGCATCAAGTCTGGACACATCTCCATTTCTGGACAAGGTAGTCAGTCTGGCCATGGCACCAAATCTGGACAGATCATTTCTGGACCAGGAAGCCAGCCTGGCCATAGCATTAATTCTGGACACATATCCATTTCTGGAGCAGGCAGCCAGGCTAGCCATCGCATCAAGTCTGGACTCGCCTCCATTTCAGGACAAGGCACTACTACATCTGGAGTCTCCATTCCTGAAATAGGCACTCAGTCTGGCCTTACTACAAAATCTGGACTCACTTCAACCTCTAGACCTGGCAGCCAGTCTGGCCATAGCACCAGTTCTAGACTTACCACCAGTTCTGGACAGGGCAGTAATGCTGGCCATAACATCAAGCCTGTATTTATCTCCATTCCAGGACAAGGCAGCCAGTCTGGCCATGGCATCAAACCTGGACACACCTCCATTTCAGGACTAGGAACTACGACTGGAGTCTCCATTACTGGATTAGGCACCCAGCCTGGCCTTACTACCACGTCTGGATTCGCCTCAACATCTAGACAAGGCAGCCAGTCTGGCCATGACACTACATCTAGACATACTTCCATATCTGGACAAGGCAGCAGATCTGGAATAGGCACTACCACGACTGGAGTCTCCAAACCTGAATTAGGCCACAACATCAAATCTGAACATATTTCCATTTCTGGACAAGGAAGCCAGTCTGGCCATAGGACTAAATCTGGACACGCCATTTCTGGAGTAGGCAACCAGTCTGGCCAAAGAATTAATTCTGGACTTGTCTCCATTTCAGGACAGGACACTGCCACATCTGGAGTCTCTATTCCTGGATCAGACACCCAGCCTGGCCTTACTACCACATATGGACTCACCTCAACCTCTAGACAAGGCAGCCAATCTGGCCATAGCACCAATTCTAGACTTACCACCATTTCTGGACAGGGCAGTAATGCTGGCCATAACATCAAACCTGTATTTATCTCCATTTCAGGACAAGGCAGCCAGTCTGGCCATAGCATTAAATCTGGACACATCTCCATTTCTGGACAAGGAAGCCAATCTGGTCAAAGAATCAACTCTGGACACATCTCCATTTCTGGACAAGGCAGCCAGCCTGGCCAAAGCATCAAATCTGGACATATCTCCCTTTCTGGACAAGGCAGCCAGCCTGGCCAAAGAATCAACTCTGGACACATCTCCATTTCTGGACAAGACAGCCATTCTGGCCCCAACACCAAGTCTGGACATATCTCAATTTTAGGAAAAGGCAGTAATGCTGGTCATAATATTAAGCCAGTATTCATCTCCGTTTCTGAACAAGGCAGCCAACATAGCCATAGCACCAAGTCTGGACACATCTCCATTTCTGGGCAAAGCAGCCAGTCTGGCCATAACATCAAGTCTGGACTTACCTCCATTTTAGATCAAGGTAGTAATGCTGATCGTAACACCAAGCCTGTATTCATCTCCATTTCAGGACAAGGCAGCCAGTCTGGCATACCATCAAGTCTGGACTCACCTCAGGACAAGACAGTAATTCTGGTCATAACACTAAGCCTGTATTCATCTCTATTTCTGGACAAGGCAGCCAATCTGACCATAGCATCAAGTCTGGACTCACTTCAGTTTCTGGGCAAGGCAGTAAGTCTGGCCAAAGCATCAAGTCAGAACTCCTCTCCATTTCAGGACACAGCAGCCAGTCTGGCCATAACACCAAGCCTGTATTATTTTCAATTTCTGGACAAGGCAGCCAATCTAGTCATAGCACTAAGTCTGGACTCAGCTCAATTTCTGGGCAAGGCAGTAATTCTGATCATAACACCAAGCCTGTATTTATCTCTATTTCTGGACAAGGTAGCCAAGCTGGCCATAACACCAAAACTGGACTCTCCTCCATTTCTGGACAAGACATTAATTCTGGCCATAGCACTAAGTCAAAATTTATCTCCATTTCAGAACTTGGGAACACTAAGTCTGGAG
>NC_051388.1:48562090-48574590 GCF_015228065.2 Penaeus monodon | reverse complement strand
TTGTAAAGATGCTGGAAGGTCTGAGCGAGCGGATGTAGAAGGTCTGCATAAAAAAAGGTCAAGGGGTACAGTATTCATATTATAAAGAATAAAAATGTACACACACTTATACACAAACACTCACACTCACATACAAAGTCAGACTTATCGTGTAAATATAAACAAATAGTTATACATGAAAGATTATATTCATTGCTTAGAGGAGGAAAATAGAGAGCACGTGTAACAAACAGTGCCTCAAAAAGATTAGTATTTTACATTGCGTAAGAGAGAGATAAACTTTTTTCTCCGATCGTCAAGTAATAAAATTCATGCGGATTCTTTCCCAACCACGAACATTATGGCTGTACGTCCGGAGTGACCGAGCATGAAATAAGGTTGTGTAACCGATTTGCCCGTGATTAAAGCGAAAATCGATGATCCGTAATTGAATAATAAGACTGGATGAATAACGGTTTAATTATGTTTAAATAGAGAAATTAACAACCAAAATGAATAACATATTTTTATACATTAAATTCTATTATCAATAACATTATTCAAATATTTATCAGTATGAAAGAACATTATAGTGAATGAATATTTACATGATGAAAAACAGAATCAGCAATAAAGAAAACATTATCAAGAATTGATTTTCGTAAATATATAAATTTCTACATGGTTAAAAAACTTGGTAAGTCATCATAATTCGGCCAGATTAACATGAGCTCTCTATCGGTGTTCCGCCAACTCATCCTGTAAATTCATCCCAATTCACATAATTAATCCGTTGACCTCATTCTTACACTGGACACATTATGCCACGCATTTCGTCATTCTCTTCTGCTACTTCATGCATGTACCAGATATGTCGATTAAGAAGAGAGAAAAAATAAAAATAAAAATAATTAATCACTTCCTGTCTGGCGTTCGTCTCGTGGCAAAACACTGGATGACTGAAGAAACTCCTATAAAAGAAGGGAACGTCACTGCAGGCAGTATCAGTTTTCCCGGTGTCGCTGTAGAAGGAGCATCGACAGCATTGTTATTATAGTCCCTCAAGCATCGCGAAACAACATGGCTCTTAAGGTAAGTCTAATGCTTACGTAGCTTCGTCGTCGGAGGCTCTCCGTTAATAGCTTGAATTGTAAAAGAGAATGCAAAACGTGTGTTTGGGTTAGTGCATATATTTGTGTGTGCATGTGTTTGAATATGTATATGTAGACACACACGCACACATACACAATTACTACCTTCTCTCCATAGGTTATCGCTCTGGCTTCCTTGCTGGCAGCCGCAAGTGCAAAAGCCAGGCCTCTTCGGAGCTGTGTTACCAGGATCAGGATTTCCTTCGGTGGTTCTGCAGGAGCCGCCAATTTCCTCCGACCTGCCATCAACTTTGGAGGGGCTGCTTCTGCTGGCGCCTACAACCCACCTGTTTCTCCTGTAGTAAGTTACCTTTAGATAAAATGAATGAGATAGAGAGAATATATTACTATATTTAAAATATATTTTTTAGAATATATAATATATATATATATATATATATATAGTGAAACCATAATTATGGATTGATTCTTTCATAATGGCAAGTCTCCAAATTCATGATCTAAACAATGGTTCCTGATTTTTATAACGATAACCAATAAACTTAAGCATTTATTTAAAATCTAAACAGACTCGCCCTCAGTATAACTTCAACTATGCCATCAACGATGCTTTTGGTAACGACTTCGGCCACCAAGAGGGACGCGATGGATACAACACTCAGGGATCCTACTACGTGCAGCTCCCGATTGGTCGTCGAGAGGGTCACTTACACTGTTCAACGGCGACCAAGGATACGTGGCTCAGGTGACATACGAGGGAGTGGCTCAGTACCCTGCCTTCCAGCCGTCTGCCTGCTACTCACCCGCACCTTCGTATGGTTAAGGTCTGCAAGCCGCGGATGTGTCGGATGTTAACATACATATATATATATTTTCTATTTTGCAATGTTAAATATTAGCCTGATAAAAATAAAACAAATTAACAAACTCATCTAAAAGTTTTGCCAAAGCTCCCTATATAAAACAAACAGGAAGAAAAAATCTGGTTAAAAAGAAATATACGTATTACAGATATCTTACCATGTTGGCCCTCATGATCAATCGTAGATTAAGCCTGTAAAAGGCGTGTGCCATTGTTTGCAGGTCCATTTGTACGTATAAAGTACTAGTAAAATACAAAATAGATAATAATAACGGTAATAATAATAATATGAGAGCAACAATACTGTCGAAAGTATCAAATGAAACGACAGTAAGAATAATTGCAATTGTTAATTTTGTGGAAGAAATACATCTTGTGAAAAGGGTAACAATAATTCAGAGATAAAAAATATTGCCATTGTTACATTTGACCTTTTTTAACTTTGAATACAAAATCTAGCAAATACAAGTGTTTTGGGTTTCAACTGCACACAACTGTGTGCTAACCGCATGCATCGCATTGCACATTTTTTCTCTTAAAAGGTCACTTCGGTGACAATATGATATATCAGTGTCTTAGGTATTTGGGGTTTACTCTCCACTGCCGTGGATCTGAATACAAAGGACGCTTTTTCATACAAATGGAATGTGTTTTTAATATGAATGAAAACATCGTGTCCAAATGCTTAGTTCGATTAGAAATACTGATATGAGAAGCTTAGAGTTAGGTGTAACACAGGTTCCGGACGAGGGAATAGTCTTAAAGATACATGCCACTATTTCTAGGGAAATAGTTGGGATAACTATCACCAGCAACGCTAATATATATACATATATATGTGTATATATATACATACACAACACACACACACACCACCACCAACACACACACACACAGATGATATATAGTATATATATATATATTATATTATATAGAGATAAAATATAATATATATATATAATATAATATAATAGAGCATATATATATATATAATTATTATATATGATATATATATATATAGATCTAGATAAGAGCGATATAATATATATATACACATACACACATAAACACCACCACCACACACACACACACACACACACACACACACACACACATGTGTATATATATATATATAATATATATATATATATTATATACTATATATATATATATATATCTATATATATATATAATATTTGCATATCTGTATGTATATATATATACGTCAGTTTATATCGATGTGTATATATATATCGGTATATATATATATATATATATATATATATATATATATATATATATATATATATATGTATATTTACATATCAGTGTGTGTGTGTGTGTGTAAAGGAATCACAGCCACAATAAGAAACTAACTGAGATAGAAACGTTACAAATGAATAATTATTGCTATTCATCTGGATGAGAACTTTTGACGAGTTCACGATGTCTTCGAACAATTCACTTCTCACTCTGGCTTTTTTTTTGTATCTTTGGGTGGTATTAATATATTACGTTACATATATAGATGATATAGATATAGATGTGTTCGGAATAATTATATATATACAAGATCTGTATGGTGAGTGTGTGTAATCACATTCCATTCTATTTTTCGTAGAAGACTGATGTTGGTTCAATTCATGGAAATGTATATTACAAAATTATGAAAAGAAATCAGGATTCATCATCACTGCCGTACATCTAAACTACAATTGTGCAAAAAGATGAACTACCTCATTGTCTTTTCGAGAATGAAGTATCGGGCATAGCTAAAAATTAGGGGCTCTGAGGGGCACCCCTGTATTTTTAGGTAAAAAAAAAAGAAAAACATATAAACATATATATATACTATATATATATATATATAATATATATATATATATAATATAATATACTACATATAATATATATATAGTGGTTGATTCCACGAAACAAATTTCTTTAACCAATGGAAAATATATAAGATCAAGCAAAAATTATCGGAAATAAACGTTGCGTGTTTTGCCGTTTAACAATATAATATAACCTGAGATTTTTTTTTCTTTCTTACGTCAGGCATTATGTCTCCATCGACATTTATTTACAAATGGTAGTAGCTCTCAGTGATGCTTCTGGACCCTCCTGTATGTTGTCATGATTTCCTCATTCTCATCATGCGCTGATGCAGAAGGTCCAAATGCGGCCATAAAAAAAAAAAAAAAAAAAAAAACAAATAATCACATTCCTGGGCGAGTTCGACGCGTTATATAAGTCATGACCAACACGCCAGGCGACAACAGCAACTGTGAGTTGAGTGACGCTAATCAGTAGGTAATTCATTGCTTCTCGCATTCCGAAAACATGTCTTCTATGGCAAGTTTTACACAGATACGAAACATATGTATTGCTTTGCTGTGCGTGTGTGTATGTTGCAAAGATAGGATGCACATACATGGAATCTATTTATGTATGCATTTATTTGTGTGTACCAGAATATTCATTTATTTGCATTCACACAAACATTAATAATATATTCAAATTATATATAGGTTAAACGTGTGTGTGTGTTATGTATATATATGCATAGATGTTATATATCTATATTCACTTATTTTACATACACACAAACAAATACATATGTATTCAAATCCATATATAGTAAAACGTGGGTGTGTTGATACATATATGTATACATTCAAACACTGTTCGTACTGTGTACTGGTATTCATTATGAGTACAAACGCACACTTTCACACACAAATATGAAAATATATTGTGTATTTCTAGTGAATGTACCCATATATGCAACGAGAAGATTGGTTGGAATTAGTTATCATTTCCCAAAAACCAAGTGCCTCAAGTGTCTTGCAAACTTGCGACATAATTTTTTCAAATCTAATAAAATCACAGTCACTCCTATTGCCTACCAGGTTATCACCCTGGCTTCCTTGCGGCAGCCGCAAGTGCAAAGCCAGGCCTTCTCAAAGCTTACAGGCTCCAGGATCTACTTCGGTGGTTCTGCAGGAGCTGCCAGTTTCCTCGACCTGCAGCGGAGTGCCAGTTTCCTCCGACCTGCAGCAGGAGCTGCCAGTTCCTCGGACCTGCAGAGGACCTCCGCAATTCGGAGGAGGCTGCTTCTGGTGGAGTCTACAACCCAAAGGTATCTCCTGTAGTAAGTTACTATGAAAATATAATAATGATATGATATAATGATTTTATATAAGAGTGACAATAAGGAGTAATAGTAGAAAACAATAGATCGTATACATAAAAAAAATAAAATTGACCATCTTTTAGAGTAAATTTTCAGATCCCATATTCGAACAATGCTTCTATGACTTCCTTTTGTTGATGCAGATCATATGTTTGAAATTATAATAATGATAACTGCAAATTTCTATAATTTTCTTTCTAAACCCATTGTAGACTCGCCCTCAGTATAACTTCAACTATGCGCAACGATGCTTTGGTCACGATTCGGCCACCAAGAAGGGCGCGACGGATCAACACTCAGGGATCCTACGACGGCAGCTTCCCGATGGTCGTCTGCAGAGGCACTACAATGTCAATGGGCGAACAAGGATACGTGGCCCAGGTGACATACGAGGGAGTGGCTCAGTACCTGCCTTCAGCGGTCTGCTCCTAATCACCCGCACTCTTATGTTAGGCCTGTAATCCGAGTCGACATGTGTGCCGGATGGTAATATGACATACTTCTGTAGTTATTTCGATGTTGAAGGTCAGCCTAAATATAATAATAAATTAATTTTAAATTTTATATAAATCTAAAAACATTTAATTAACGTCCTTTACACATTATTCAGGATGAAACCCCCCCCCCTGAAAAAAGAAAAGTAAAAACAAGAAAAAATATGTTTACGTAAAAAGTTACTAGCACAATGCGATTTAGCACTAATTAACGAGTAATAATAACGTTAATATAAGAGCAACGATTACTATCATAACTCAACTAAAACATTAATAAGAAAAACAAATTATTACAATTGTTGCGTAACTCTACCAGATCAAACAAATTTTAAAAAGTATAGAAGAAGAAAAGTTGCTAAAGTAGGATAAAAATTATAAGAAATTAAAGATGACACCATTTCTTATGGCAGTTTGTGCTAAACCTTTTTGAATCTGACAAATGCAGGTCTTATGGTTAATCTACACACAAACTGCAGCCAACTTTTTGGACTGCGACCCCTACAAATTCTTCGATAGATACACGACCACTCCCCCAACAACAAAAACATTTGTGACAGAACTGTAACGCATGCTAACATAAGAAAGCATGCAGGCTCGCCAGATGGCAGTCAAGACTGTAGGCAGGCCCCGAGCCATAGGTGACCCAGCTTTAGAGTTCAGCAGGTATATCACATATGCCGCAGCTGTCCCACTCTTTCAGCTTGGAAATCGCCATCCTTAACTCCGTAGGTAGGAGGTTCCGCGCTGATGGATGGGTCACGCACAGGTATGTGACATCGCTTGCATCCAAGCTAAACGTGAGGGTCTATCTGGTACAAAAACTCAAAATACTCAGCCAACGTTCACTAACCCCAACATGATCTGAGATGATCCGTCCAATCCTCTGATCGGCTGCAATTTTAGCGTTTCAGGCTTGGTAGGCAGGGGCGAAGATCGTTACCAAGAAATAGCTTTCACCTCCTAAGCAAGATTCCTGATGTGTGTTATATCTATATATATAATATATATATATATATATATATATATATTATATATATTATATATATATGTGTGTGTGTGTGTGTGAGTGTGGGGGGTGTGGTGTATGTGGGTGTGTGTGGTGTGTGTGGGTACAGTATTAACACATACACAGGCGCGCGCGTACGTGCACACAAGCACATAGATATCTATAGTATATATAAAATATTAGTTTATGTAGTGAGTACATATCTACCTATCTACTATCTATCTGTTTTATCTATCTATCTATATATAATATAAATTGTATAACGCCTCAATGATATATCTATATAAATAGATATGATATATAGTATAGAGATATGACAGAGAGAGAGAAGATTAGAGATAGTATATATATAGATATATCGATGATATAGGTAGATAGATAGAGAGAGAGAGATAGAGATATATATATACACACGCATATACATACAGTAGCAGAGATTTATATATATATGATATAATATAGACTATATATATATATAGTAATATATATAGATATATATTATATACAGATATGTAATATATATAAAAATATATATTAAATATATGTATATTCTATAATTCTAACTATATATATATATATATAATGAACTATATATACTATAATATATATATATATATAGATATATATATATATATATGTCTGTGTGTTTGGGTTGTGTGTGTGTGTACATATGTATATATATATACATACATCTATAATATATATATATATAGTATATATATCTATATATATATATTATATATAATATATAATATCATAATATATATATATATATATATATATTTTTTTTTTTTTTTTTTTTGTTTATAAACATAGACCACACCACAGACAACACACACACAAAAAACACACACACACACACACACACACACACACACATATTATATAATAGATATATTATTGTGGTAGTTCTTTAAGGTTTGCCATTTCTTTTCGTTTTCTTTGAATCCTCACTACTTTCTTTTGCATATCTAAAGGTGGGTAAGTAAACAATGATTCACACATTAATATATTTACAACTTTATAACAAAAGAAAATAAGTTTTTTGGGGGGTCCACTCCCTTGGTAAAGCATCAAGGAAAACGGTTACAATTGTCTGTAAACGGAGAGTCGGGAGTTATTACGGAGACTCTTTTCAGTATTCACTTGCTGTAATTTCTTCAGACTCATATTCTATTTAAGACTGAAAAGAAAAGAATGCATTTTCCAAACTGAACAGTATCCTTTATCATTTAAGGGCCAACTCAAGTAACAAGTCCCCGTTAACAGTCTCCGGATTCACGAGGAATGTAGCGGAGCACCGTTGCTCTGTGACAGGGTTGGTGAAAAGGCCCACCCCTACTTTGTGTGATCACGTCATCGCCTTTGTTTACCCAGGCGTTCGTGTAAGACAAAGGGAGATGCTTACAAAACGCTTCGAAACTTAAATAACCTTTATATATAATTGTGTACGTAAACAGTTACGAAAATAAGTATTTCAAAATGAGAATTAGACCCAATCCATGGAAATATATATATATATATATATATTATATATATTATATATATAAGAAAATATATTATATATATCTCATATAGTATATACAAATATGTTGTGTGTGTTTATAAAGAGTTATATATATAGATATACTATATATATATATATCATATATATATATATATATATATATATATATATATATATATTATATATATATATATATTATATATATATATATATATATATACACATACACACACACACACACACACACACCACACACACACACACACACAAACATATATATATGTATATATAAAATATCTATATATAATCTATATATATATTATATCTATATATATAATATATATATATATCATACATACATATATATATATATAGATTATATTATATATAATATATAAATATATATATATATATATATATATATATATATATATATGTGTGTGGTGTGATGTGGGTGTGTGTGTTGTTGTGTGTGGGTGTTATGTTTGTATATATATATATATATATATTAGAAGAGATATATATACTATGATATGTATTATATATGTATATTATATGATATATATATAATAATAGACAATTAGAGATATATTAGATATATATTATGTATGTATACGGAGCAGTAGATAATATATATACTATATATATATATTAGTATATGATATATTATAGATATATATTTATTTATATATATATATCATGTGTGTGTGTGGTGGTGTGTGTGTATATGTATTATATAATATCAGATAATATATAATAGATATATATATAGTATATAATATATATATATCTATTACGAGAACGTATATTATATACATATAGACATATATATATATAATAATAATATATATATATATATAGATCTAATAATGTGTGATGTGTGTGTGTATGTTGTGTAGTGGTGTGGGTGTGTGTGTGTGTGTGTGTGTGCGGTGTTGTGTGTGTGTGTGCGTGCGGCGTGTGGTGTTGCGTTGTGTTTGCGTGATGTGTGTGTGTGTGGATGCAGGAGACACAGAGAATAATTGACTAGTAACATATCAAACTCGTCATGAGTTCTCAACCAGTAGATGATACTCATTTCGGTTATCAATTCATCGGATGAGGAAACTCATCAAAGTGTTACGATTCAATGAACATTTCTCACTGTGGCTGTGTCTTTTTCTTATCTTCGTGCACATATTACAGGTGTGTATTTGTTTGACATATCATATATATATATATATCTATTATATATATATAAGATTATATATGTGGTGGTGTGCTTGTGTGGGTGTGTGTGTGTGTGTGTGTGTGTGTGTGTGTGTTGTGTGTGTGTGGGTGGGTGGGTGTGGGGGGTGGGTGGTGACCATGTGTTTGGTGTGAGACCAGTATGTGGGTGTGTGTGAAAGTAGAGAGAGAGTTTGTGGATATTTGTGTATGTTTGTGAGGTATATGCATACACACACACACACACACACACACAACACACACACACTATATTATATATATCTATATATATATATAGAATATATGTATGTATATAAGGTGTATATATATATATATTATATCAATATATAGATATAGATATATTAGATTATATAATATATATATATATATATTGTGGTGGGTGTGTGTGGGTGTGCTAGTGGGTGTGTGTGTGTGTGTGGTGTGTGTGTGGATGTATGGGGTGTGCGTACACATCTATTGGCATGATATATATATATATATGATATATATATACATATATATATCTAATATATATATCTATATAATAATATATATAGATATATGAATATATATGTATATATAATATAATATGTAATATATACATATATATATAATATATATATATAATTATATGAGAGATATATGTAATCTAAGAGTATAATGTAAGTATATAAAAAAACACAGCTATCTTCAAGAAGGTGATGGCTATTCATTTTGAAAAAAATGGTATTTCCCAAGTATGAGAAAGAAAGAAAAGGAAATCGAGACTGCCATGCATACAATACGATTCTAGCGTGATTATACTCACTATCCACTTGGGAGATGAGTTTGAGGTTAGAATATTGGGGGACCCTTTGTGCAAGGTCCCTTTAGGGGCACTCCCATATGTTTTTGTCAATTGTAAGATAGATATTATATAATATATATATATATATATCTATATATATATATATACGATATACATATATATATATATATTATAATATATATATAGATATACATACATACATAGCTATCTATTATCTATCTATCTATCTGTATAATGGATAACTATTTCAATCGAAAGTTTGCGTTACCTGGGAAATGATTCAATATCAAGCAAAATCAACGAGAAAAACGTAATTTAAAAGGACTATAGTAATATGTTATTAACATCTTAATGGCAGAATAGTATTAAGATTAAGCCACAATTCATTTTGTTTAACCTACTTATTCTGGCAAAATTTCACTTTTTCATCTCTGCGGGCCCCATTTTATCGGCCATCCCACCTTTACCTTCACACAGACAAAACTCTTTGGGAAAATCAGATCATGCCTATTTCAAAGACTGTGCTTGCAGCGTGTTTTCTTCCACTGGAGGCATTGCTGTCATGGATTGCGTCATTCGTACACTGAAGGTAGCAAAGTGCCATCAAAAAAGAAAAAAATCATCATCTTCCTGCATTCAGCGCGTAAAAAGTCGTGAACATCACTGCAGCAATAGCATTTCCTCTGTGCCGTTGGAGTGACAAGCATCAACAATAGGTAATCACTGATTCTCTCATTCCAAAACAACATGACACTTAAGGCAAGTTCATATTTATACACACACACACACACACATATATATATAGAGAGAGATAGATAGATAAATAGATAGATAGATAGATAGATAGATAGATAGATAGATAGACAGATAGATATGTGTGTGTGAAAGAAAATGCACATACATGAGGTATATTTATGTATGCGTGTATGTATAGATATGTAGATATAGAGAGAGATAGTTATTATTAACATACATACCCCGCACCGAGCACACAAATAGTATATATCATATAAATACAAAATATATATCTAATATATATATATATATATATACTATAATTATATATTATATCCAGATGTATTATACACAAATGAGCGTTTGAGTATATCTGTATGCTATACATATCGCCACATACGCTGAAAACGTACTCAGAGTAGCCGCTATTATTTATCACGAGTATTACGTATGAAAAACACGTGTGTTCCAGCGCACACGTGCGCACACACACAGACATTCACACGCCATACAAAGTATAAGCACAACATTAACGCGCATTTCTAGTATGTATCCACATTTGCATGAAAAATTTGTGAGAATTAGTTTATATCAGTCTCATATATCCGGCCTCATGAATTTCGAACATCTATCAAAGCCACCTCAATCTTTCTGACCAGATTATTCGCCTTGGCTTCCGTGCTGGCAGCTGCAAGTGCAAAATCCAGCCTCTCTCAGAGCTATCAGGGCTCCAGGATCTTCCAGTCGTGGTTCTGCAGAGACGCTAGGTCATCCGGACTGCTGCAGGGCCTGCCGTCAACTTCGGAGGGCGTTTCTGGGGGGCTACAACCCACGTCGCTTCGGTAAGTTACATGGAAATATAATAATATAATAAAATAATAGTAAAAGTAATGATAAGAAAATCGTTCTTATACATACAAAAATGCATAAATATTCACATATTCTTTCAGATAGGTAAATCTCCCGATTCATAATCAGACAATGGTGTGATTTCACTTTGTTGCTGCAAATTATATGTAAGAAAATTACGAGTATCCTTACAAATTACATTAACTCTTTTTCTCTAAATCCAACAGACTCGCGCAGTATACTTCAACGTATGCCGTCAACGATGCTTTTGGTAAACGATTCGGCCACAGAGGGGCGCGACGGATACAACACTCGGGAATCCTACTACGTGCAGCTTACGATGGTGTCTGCAGAGGGTTATTTACACCGTCAACGGCGACCAAGGATACGTTGCTCAAGTGCGTCCGAGGGAGTAGCTTCAGTACCCTGCCTTACAGCCGTATGCCTCCTACTCGTCCCGCACCCTCTTATGGTTAAGGTCTGCAAGCCGAGTAACATAATGCAGGATGTTACTATAATTTTTTAATGTCCAAATTACTAGCTGATTAAAAATAAAAATATTTTACGTATATACTGTCTAAAACATTTATGACAACCCTTTTATCTACCTTATGGCACTAACGATAACTCGTGGACTAAAACTGGTAAAAGGCATGTGAGATATATATATATGAAAGATAATAGGAATGTATACAAACAGTAATAAGAATATCATCAATTAATGTTAATATAATCCAACAATCTAT
>NC_051388.1:48554590-48557090 GCF_015228065.2 Penaeus monodon | reverse complement strand
TCAAAGCTATCAGGCTCCATGATCTACCTCGAGGGTTTGCAGGAGCTGCAGTTTCCTCCGACCTGCAGCAGAGCTGCAGTTCCTCGGACCTGCAGCAGGACTGCCGTCAAACTTCGGAGGGGCTGCTTTCTGGTGGAGTCTACACCCACGGTATCTTGTAGTAAGTACTATGAAAATATAATAAATGATAATGACTATAATGATTTAATAAGAGTAACAATAAGAGTAATAGTAGTAAACAACAATAGATTTAGAACATAAAAAAAATAATTTACCATCTTCAGATGGTAAATTTCTAGATCATTTATTAGAACAAGCTCTATGACTTCCTTTGTTGGATGCAGATCATAATGTTGAAATTAATAATGATAAAACTGCAAATTTCTATAATTCGTTCTCCCTCTAACACCAAAGACCCCCCCCCCCCCTCGCCCTCAGTATATTCAACAATGGCCGTCAACGAGCTTTTGTAACGATTTCGGCCACCAAGAGGGGCGCGACGGATACAACACTCAGGGATCCTACTACGTCAGCTCCGATGGTGTCTGCAGAGGGTCACTTACATGTCAATGGCGACAAGGAACGTGGCCAGGTGACATACGAGGGAGTGGCTCAGTACCCTGCCTCAGCCGTGCTTCTTACTCACCGCACCTTCTAGGTTAAGGCCTTGTAAGCCCGGTGACATGATGTGCCGGATGTTAATATACATAACTCTGTTGTTATTTCGATGTTCGAATGTCAGCCTAAATATTAATAATAATATAATTTTAAATATATTAATCTAAAACATTTACTTAACTTCCTTTTAACAAGTTCAGATGAAAATCGAAAAAAAAGAAAAAGTAAAGACAAAGAAAAAAATGTTTCGTATAAAGTACTAGAAAATGCGAGTTAGCTACTACTAACAGTAATAATAATGTTACATAAGAGCAACGATAATATCATAAACATACAACTAACACGATAATAAGAACAATTATCAATTGTTGCGTAACTATACATGAACAGGGACAATTTTAAAAAGTGATAGAAGAAAATGTTGCTAAAGTCGGATAAAAATTATGTAAGAAATAAGATGACCCCCCATTCTTATGGCAGTTTGTGCTAACCTTTTTGAATCTGACAAAATGCAATGTCTTATGGTAATCGACACACAACTGCAGCCAACTTTTTGGACTGCGAACCCCTATCGACCCACTCCCAACACAAAACATTGTGACAGTAACTGTAACGCCTGTAAATAAGAAAGCATGCAGGCTGCCAGATGGCAGTCAGACGTATGAAGGCCCGAGCCATAGGTTGACCCAGCCTTTAGAGTTCAGCAGGGATTATCACATATGCTGCAGCTTCCCACTCTTAGCTGGAAAGAAATCGCCATCCTAAACTCCGTCCGGGTAGGAGGGTCCTCGCTGATGGGTGGGTCCGGGAACAGTATTGTGACATCGCTTGCATCCAAGCTAACTGTTGGATGGTCTACCTGGTACAAAACAACTCAAATACTCAGCCCAACGTTCACTAACACCAACATGAATCTGAGAGGATCCGCCTATCCCACTGATCGATCTACAGTTAGGCTTTTCAGGGCTTGGTAGGCAGGGCGAAGATCGTTTACCAAGAAATAGCCTTCAACCTCCTAAGCAAGATTCCTGATGTGTGGATATATAATATATATAGATATAGATATATATATAGATATATATAGATATGTGTGTGTGTGTATGTGTGTGTGTGTGTGTGTGTGTGTGTACATGTATTAACACATACACAGGCGCGCGCGTACGTGCACACACGCACATATATCTATATGTATATATAAATATAATCTATTTATAGTGTGAGTACATATCTACCTAGCTATCTATCTATCTTGTTTTAATCTTACTATCTAGATATACAGAGAAGTGGATAGACGCTAGAGAGAGATATAGTAGATAGATATAGAATATATATATACTAGAAGAGAGAGATAATAGATATATATACATAGCATATATATATGTATAGAATATTATATATAGATATATATATATAGATATATAGATATCATAGTATATATATATTAATAGATACGCAGATACATGCAACATACACATAGTAATATATATATATATAATAGTAGATATGATAGATAATATATATATATATATATATATATATATACCTATAAATATATAATACATTATCTGATATATAAAAAAATAGTATTAAATATATGTATAATATATATATATGTGTCTTTGTGTGTGTTGTGTGTGTGTAATATAATATATATAAATATATATTATACAATATATATATATTATATATATATATTTATATTTATAATATTTATATAAGTATACTAATATATATTTGTATACATATGTGACATAATAATGTTATATATATATATATATATATATATATATATATATATATCATAGCGATTTTTTTTTTTTTTTTTTTTTTTGTTATAAACATAGACCACCACACACATACACACACACACAAAAACCACCCA
>NC_051388.1:48492090-48507090 GCF_015228065.2 Penaeus monodon | reverse complement strand
CCCGCACACGCAAAGTTTTCTACATTATTTTTGTCACATCTAGCATCTCTGTCCACGCGCACACGCACACATGCACACACACACACACAGGCAAACATATATGCGTTAACACATACATGGACACATAAATGCACCCAAACATCTCTGTATACATATACATACATGTATGAATCTCTATACATATGCATGTATGATATATATAAAATACGTGTGCGTGTGTGTGTGTTTATTCATATATCTGTAAATGCATATATATAAAACCATATATAAATATATGTTTATATATGTATATATACATGTATACGCACATAAATTCATATATATGCATACATATGCATATATAGAAGAGAGAAGGAATAGAGAGATAGCGCATGCATATAGACTATGAATATACACACATATATATGTATATATAAACATACATATGCATATGTATACATACACATAAACACACGCTCATATATATATGTGTATGTGTTTGCAAACCATGTAAACATATTAATATCTATATTCATAAAAGTTACACATTCGCACACACATAAATATGTATGCTCAAGCACACACACACATATATATGTATATATATAAATTACACCTGCTAGCTATATATCTATATGTTTTCATATACACATAGCTTCAATAGTTTTAGTATTCTCCTCATCAGTTTTTATAAAAAAAATAATAATAATAATAAAAAAAATAAAAAAATAAAATAATAATAAAAAAAATAATAATAAAAAATAAAATGACAAACAAAAAATATAAATCATATTTTAACACCGCAAACCCTCCTCTCTCTTTACCAGGCTATCGCCCTGGCTAGGCCTTCCTCAGAGCTATCAGGCCCCAGGGTCTTCCTTCTACGGGTCTGGGGCCAGATGCATGAGGTTTGTTCACATCGTAAATCAAGCTCCTCTCGTTTCTCGCAAGGAGTGTATTTTCAAAACATTTACGAGGTCATGTCGGCCTTACAAATACCTTCAAGAGGAGGAGGCATAGCAATAGAAAAACACAAAACACTTGATGCGTGCCTTATATAAATCACTCAACATGTTTGGTTTATCATGAATCTGGTACGAAATTTAAATAAAAATGCATAATTTCTATCAGTATGACTATTTTCTCTAGAAAAACAAATTACCCTAATATATTATTATGGAAGCAAGGGATTAACTTCCAGACAAAAAAGTGTATATATATGTATACAGATATATACATATATATGCATATATATATATATATATATATATATATATATATATATATATATATATATATAACAAATTTGTTGTAGTGTATCATAATATCTTTCTGAAGTTATAATAAACGTTTTATATGAATAATATTTATATACATACATATATATATATATATATATATATATATATATATATATATATATATATATATATATACATACTATGAATGAGATAAAATTACTGAGTAAGAGAGAGAGAAAGACATAAAGATAGAAAGAGACAGATATATGTATGTGTTTATAATATGTCTCTGGAAACGCTTTAGCTCGGATCGGATGTCATGTGACTACGCGGGTTACAGGGAGATTCACAGCCCGAGGGGGAAAGACAGTCCATGGTTTATGTTTGTTAACATTTTTACGTGCTTTTGAAACACACACACACACTCACACACACACACACACACACACACACACACACACACACGCACGCACACACACACACACACACACACACACACACACACACACACACACACACACATATATATATATATATATATATATATATATATATATATATATATATATATATATATATATATATATGCTGTGCGTGTGATATAAAAAAAATATATATATACATATATATGTATATGTATACACTTGTATATATGTATATGACCCATTTCGACCCATAAACACAATACCTCGTAATTTCAAATTTTCTTGTTGGGTTTCAGCAGCTAAACATGTCCCAGGTGAGGCTCGAACTCACAACCTCGGCATGGCTCAGGCACTGTCGTATAAGTACCGTGCGCTAACCGATTGCGCCACTGGGACAATGTTATAATGACAATTCTTGTTGATCTGTTCGACCGTAACAACTCCAGCAGTCTCTCTGGCGTTAATGAATGTTAAATGATCATTGCCAAATACATGGTTTCGTTGAAATTGTTCGTCTAGAAATATTTGGAAAGCTTAAATTGTGGTCTTATTAAAAGAACCAGCGGTAAAATCAGGAACCAGCAATTTAATGGGGGTGAAGACATCATTAGTAACATTCATTAGAGTATATGAAAACTGTCAAAGAACAGTTCTTTTCCGTCACAATCCATCACTTTTTGTTATTCAATAGTAAAACACACCTTTATTTCCTTCGTTACTATTGGAAAAAAATCAGGTTAGCCTTTGCTTCTGCACACTAGCAACCATCTTTGCATCTGAATAAGGAGTAAGGATTCGTGGAATCAAAAGGATTATAATTTACCTACCACAGTGACCAATTCAAAAAACCTTATTTCTCAGAGGCCATCTTGAGATCCCTAGCATTTTATTTCACTTGATTTATTATTTTCAAAATGTTTTATTCATATATTTTACAAAAAAAAACAAAAAAATCTCTTTAGAGGGAATTTAGATTTAGGGAAATATTTATCAGCACATGTTTAGGAAACATTTTCGGGAAAAAAAAAATCTTGCCTAACACACTTTTGAGTTTCTGTGGTCTCCGATAATAATGAGACGCCGCTAGTTTCACATGGATGTAACTCACCAGTGACAGCAATCATGCAATGGACACATGTCACGCATTTCATCATTCTCTTGCGCTATTTCAAGGATGTACCCGCTATACCAATTTAAAAAAAAAAAAAAAAATAAATGAAAAAAAAAAAAAATTAATCATTTACTGTACGATGCTCCACGCGTATAAAAACCGGGCACGTCATTTCGGGAAATAACAGTTTTGCCTGCAGCCCAGCAGAGAATCATCAGAAGTAATAAATACATTTTAATTCGAAACATGGCTTTGGTGGTAAGTCTGCGACTGTTTGTGTTTGCATGCATATGTATATGTGTGTATATATATATATAATATATATATATATATATATATTATATATATATATATATATATATATATATATATATGTGTGTGTGTGCGTGTGTGTGTGTGTGTGTGTGTGTGTGTGTGTGTGTGTGTGTGTAAATGTATATTTAAATTGAAAGTTAAATACATATATACACATAAACATCTAGTTATATACTTACAAACACACATGTATATAAATGTCTATTTATATACATATATACATATATGTGTATAAATATATACATATGTATATATATATTCACGTATATACATTTTCATATATATAGATATGTGTATATTTGCATATATATACAGATATATACAAATATTTTATATGTACTTTTACACACACGTTCCAATATTATTCTTTAGTCACATATAGCACCATAGTCTCTCTCTCACTAGGTTATCGCCCTGGCGTCCTTGCTATTAGTCGCAAGTGCAAAGCCAGACCTTTCTCAGAGCTATCAGGCTCCAGGATCTTCCTTTGGGGGTTCTGCAGGAGCCGCCAGTTTCCTCCGACCTGCTGCAAGGCCTGTCATTAACTTCGGAGGTGCTTCTCCAGCTGGAGCTTTAGCTGTAGTAAGTTACAATTATTATTCTTTTTTTTTAAGTTAACAAATTTGATATTTCTAATTAGCTATTCTCGCAAATAAGTTTGTAGGTCCATGATCAGAATCTTAGCTCTCTTATTTTTATTCTACACCTGCACACTGAATAAAATCATGATCAATGCCTCCCTTTTCATCTCCAATTAGAGTCGTCCCCAGTATAACTTTAATTATGCCGTCAACGATGCTTTTGGTAACGATTTCGGCCACCAAGAAGGGCGCGATGGATACAACACTCAGGGAGCCTACTACGTGCAACTTCCCGACGGTCGTCTGCAGAGGGTCACTTACACTGTCAACGGCGACCAAGGATACGTTGCTCAAGTGACGTACGAGGGTGTGGCTCAGTACCCCGCCTTTCAGCCGTCTACCTTCTACTCACCTGCACCTTCTTATGGTTAATGTCGGGAAACTGAATATGTAATGTTTGTTGATATACGTATTCAATTAAAGTTATAGTTATCTCATGCAGGTTTTATCTAAAGTATGTATATTACCACCCTATTAATTATTCACGATGGGAAATATATATTAATAGATAAAAAAAATGAATAAATAAATAAACCGATAAAATAAATCAAGGAAAAGATATCAGTACCCGAGAAATATCTAACAATGTCACACACCCATTACCAAGCCTGCACATTAACTGGATTTTTTAATAAGTCGGAAATATATATATATTATATATATTATATAATTAATATATATTATATATATATATAATAATAATATATATGTATATATACATAATATACATAACAATGTATATATAATATATATTATATATATATATATTATATAATATATATATAATATATATATATATATAATATATATATATATATTATATATATATATATATTATATAATATTTTATAAATATACATAATATATATATATATATATATATATATATATATATATATATATATATACATATACACACACATTATGTGTGTGTATACAGATAGATTTATACTGCATGCCTGTAAATAAGCTTCACGCATACATGCAAATGCGTGCGTGTGTGTGTGTGCGATCTCACAGACCTCTTAACGGTAACGTGCTTCAGACGGTAAAGCGTTCTGTTGTTTCGCGAGGGAAATATGATATATAATCATACTACAGCCGCATGAAGATTGCTGGTATTACGAATAGTCACGGTCTATTTACAATCATCTTCGCTTATCTTGCGTCCTACACATGTGGTATTAATGCCATCCCTTCCAGTCGTTCATTCATATTCATACTACTGGAACAACGTACCAAGTGATACAATTTATTTATACTGATACTGCATAACTCTCTATTGACCAACCAATTCGATCTCCAAGTGACGTGACTCCCCCTAAAATATAAAGATATGACATGTGAGGGAGCTTGAGACATGAATAATCGAAACAACACAAAACATGCCTACAGTAGCAACAAGATGAATTTACGATACTTATATGTGTAATAAGTAAATAAAAGATATTAACTAAATAGTAATATGCACTGCATGACCTAAAACTGTTTTTCCAAATAGGTCAGAGTTATTACCCTTGCTATCGTCCCAGTGGCGCAATCGGTTAGCGCACGGTACTTATATGACAGTTTCTGAGCCATGCCGAGGTTGTGAGTTCGAGCCTCACCTGGGACAATATTTAGTTACTGTAGTTTTCATCAGGCTAATTTTATGGAGTATATAGCCTTGTATATCCGGTAACGAATATCAGTAGTTTCTGGCACTGATGGGCTGAACAGAATTTTTTATTACTTATATATATCTAATAATATAATTATGGATATATCCACATAACTAAGCGCAACACTAATGAAACAAATCAAATGAAGGACAAGAAACACAGTTGATGACTGTGATGAGGAGCTGTCAATTCCTGAAAAAATATAAAATACTTGAATCTATAATAATCCGTTTTGCAATAATGAATAGTGAATACAGTAAATATTACATTCCCCATATACTGAGGTTGTGAGTTCGGGGTCATAGGGATCTTGACAGAATTCAAATAGTATTATCTATCTGATATATATATATATATATATATATATATATATATATATATATATATATATATATATATACATATATATATACATATATATATATATATATATATATATATATATATATATATATATATATATATATAAAGTAAAAATCCTGCAGCCGATGAAGGCAAATAATAGAGCCTCCTTCATAATCTAAAAATACGACTAAATCCTTCATATGGTAACCCTCCTCCGATACACACGCACACGCCCACAAACACACACACACACGCACATACACACACACACACACACACACACACACACACACACACACACACACACACACACACACACACACACACACATGCGCGCGCACACACACATGCGCTCGCACGAACACACACACACACACACACATGCGCGCGCACGACAACACACACCCACACAACAACACACACAAAACACCACACACACACACACACACACAACACACACACACACAACACACACAACAACACATACAACACACACACACCACACACACACACACATAGAAACACACATGGCCACACACACACACACACACACACACACCACACACACACCAACACACACACACATATATATATATATATATATATATATTAATATATATATATATATATATATATATATATATATATATATGTTTATATATGTGTGTGTGTGTGTATGTGTGTGTTTGTGTGCATGTGTGTGTATATGAATAAATAGATAAATACATATGTACATACATACACATATATATTTACACATACACATATATATAGATATATAAGTACACACACACACACACACACACACAACACACACCAACACACACACACACACACACACAACACACACACACACACAATACACAACACCACACAACATACACACACACACGCACACATGCGCGCGCACTAACACACACACACACACACACACACACACACACACACACACACACACACATACACACACACGACACACATACAAACAACTACAATCAACACACACACACAAAACACACACATCACATATATATGTCAACACAAAACATACACAACACAACAACAAACACACCACACCCCACAACACATATATATATATATATATATATATATATATATATATATATATATATATATACATTTATATATGTGTGTGTGTGTGTGTGTGTGTGTTTGTGTGCATGTGTGTGTGTATGAATAAATAGATAAATATATATGTACATGCATACACATATATATTTACACATATGTATGTGTGTGTGTGTGTGTGTGTGTGTGTGTGTGTGTGTGTGTGTGTGTGTGTGTGTGTGTGTGTGTGTGTGTGTGTGTGTGTGCATACACATACATCGATGGATGCATACATACTTTGCTGCAATCAATGCTATGTATGCCCTACCCAATAAGACTGTAAGAACTAAACATGTCCCAGGTGAGGCTCGAACTCACAACCTCGGCATGGCTCAGACACTGTCGTATAAGTACCGTGCGCTAACCGATTGCGCCACTGGGACATCGATTTACTTAAAAGCCTCTTCTTCTTTTAACGGTAGGTTCATGTCTGAGCCGCCGTGGTCACAGCATGATACTTAATTGTAGTTTTCATGTTGTGATGCTCTTGGAGTGAGTACGTGGTAGGGTCCCCAGTTCCTTTCCACGGAGAGTGCCGGTGTTACCTTTTTAGGTAATCATTCTCTCTTATTTTATCCGGGCTTGGGACCTGCACTGACTTGGGCTGGCTTGGCCACCCAGTGGTTAGGTAGGCAATCAAGGTGAAGTTCCTTGCCTAAGGGAACAACGCGCCGGCCGGTGACTCGGACCCTTGAACTCAGATTGCCGTCGTGACAGTCTCGAGTCCGATGCTCTAGCCATTCGGCCACCGCGGCCTTGACGATCATGGGCTTCCATGACTTTTCCTGGCAATTTAGAGCGGTGGTTTGCCATTGCCTTCCGCCCGGTGTTTTTTTTTTTTTTTTTTTTTTTTCCGAGTCACCATCTCTATTTACCCGGCACTGACTTGGGCTGGCTTGGCCACCCAGTGGCTAGGTAGGCAATCGAGGTGAAGTTCCTTGCCCAAGGGAAACAACGCGCCGGCCGGTGACTCGAACCCTCGAACTCAGATTGCCGTCGTGACAGTACTTAAAAGCCTGATGCAGTCATATTATTATTTTTTTTTTTTTATATAGTTCAGAGTATATGTGTAAAAGGTAAACAAATTTTCCAAAGCATTTCTTACGTATACATTGCTACTGTACAAAACAGTATAATATTTGAATACTCGAATGCATTTATTTTCTCTGTCGCCATATCCATGACAACAGCAGTCAGTCACTAAAGTAGTGTGAACACCTAACCCTCCTTTGCTGTAAAAACTTCTTCGGTAAAATAATTCGTAGATTGATTATTTGAAATGATTTGATACTATGAAATGTAGGGTTTTCTGTGAATGTTCTCACATCTATTCGTTTAACGTTCAATAAAGAATGTAAAACAAGGTTGTCCTTTTTCTTTCCTTTTTTTGCCATTACACTAATTTTAGTTACGGGGATGATGCGTGCTTATTCACTCGTTTTTCCTCCGTGCATCACCCTTCCCACCTTCCCCAACACCGAAAGATGATAACACAGATAAGAAAAAGGGCCGAGAATATTCATAATCACCATCTACATGAAATATATGGATAATCAGACAGCCCCCCCCCCCCCAAAAAAAAAAAAAAAAAAAAAACGCAACATGATAGAGTTATGCACGATTAGAGGACAAAGCAGTAATTACCAGTAAGTATTTCGCATACTAATACTAATAATTCTAATAATTTTCGCAAACTGTAGTCCCAGTGGCGCAATCGGTTAGCGCACGGTACTTATACGACAGTGTCTGAGCCATGCCGAGGTTGTGAGTTCGAGCCTCACCTGGGACAAGTAGTTTAGTAACCGAAGCAAATCCAGTGATGTCAGTCGGATGAAATATACACTTGTGCATAGATGTCAGTGGGAAATCTGTATAGCTGAAACGTGGAGGATTGCGGTTATACTCAGCTTCTTACTGAATAATTGCACGTTTCCGAATATATGAACTTTTTGTCAAGGTGGTAAAAAACTAAACATACCTATTGCAAATAGTGTTGTTCTCCAATCCAAACACAGCATAACAGTATAGGTTATTATATGGTGACTCATACTGATAATCACAAAAAAATCAAGTCGTTAACAAAACAACATTAAATGCAATGGAAATGAAAAAAAAATAAAATCTTTATTACTACACCATGATTTGTTTTATATAAGTAGTACGGCAAAAGATATATCGAAGTTAATTAAATTGGTTTCTGTCCTTCCTTCCATTATTTAAGTTAATGCAGTCAGTGAAACACCTGCAGTGAATTCAAATTTTATTGTACCTAGATCACCTGAGACGTAATGAATGATCCTATACTATAACGTCAATCTTATAAAACTCCAATGCTACATTATTGTTTACTACACACAAACACTGGGTATTTCTCAGGCACACCTTGCACCAAACTCACACAAATTTTGGTCCTTTCACATCTTATAAACAAACACATACATACAAACCCTGTAATACTATTTTAGCAATACTCTTTCTTACATACAAAACATGCATCCAGTCATATTACATGCATTCTTCTTCTTTTAACGGTAGGTTCATGTCTGAGCCGCCGTGGTCACAGCATGATACTCAATTGTAGTGTTCATGTTGTGATGCTCTTGGAGTGAGTACGTGGTAGGGTCCCCAGTTCCTTTCCACGGAGAGTGCCGGTGTTACCTTTTTAGGTAATCATTCTCTCTATTTTATCCGGGCTTGGGACCAGCACTGACTTGGGCTGGCTTGGCCACCCAGTGGCTAGGTAGGCAATCGAGGTGACGCACACATAGTACAAAAACTAGATTTATTGAAAATGAGACTACAGTTTCGCATCCACCTTGATTCCATCCTTAGGCCTGAGGATGGAATCCAGGTGGATTTCGAAACTGTAGTCTCATTTTCAATAAATCTAGTTTTTGTATTTTGGGTTTTTCTTCCATTGTATCAACACGGAAGAGTGTTTTTCTATTCGTTCATGTATCTCTTCTTTTAACGATAGGTTCATGTCTGAGCCGCCGTGGTCACATGTCTTCTTCTTCTTCTTCTTCTACAGGCTTTTGTCCCAGTTCAACTGGGGTCGCCGGTGCGGATCTTCCTCCTCCACTCTGCCCTATCCAGGGCCTCCCTCTCCGTCACTCCCGCCGTCTCCATGTCCTCCTCAGGGAGCATGGGCCGTTCCGTTCACCGGCCGCCCATCGATTGTAATCGGCTGGGAGCTTCATGTTTGGAAAACATTTCGGAATGTACCTTGGGGAACTAGGATCGCATCATGGCCACCAAGTCGTTGAAGTCAGTTAATTCTTTCTGAGAGGTGATCAAAAGGAACATTGTGAACTACCCGACAACTGTTGAGTTACTATTGATCTCAGTTCCATTTCAGTTTAGCTGAGAAATTGTAGTTCACAGTCTCCGTAATGCTCTTGAATGAGAGTTTCAAGAAATTTCTCTCACAGGGGTCAAGAACGATCTCGCGAACATGCGGTGGGATGTCGACCTTAGGAGGGTCAGGCTCTGCAGCGGCCTGTCTGCATTCCTGATTCTCCGCATCATGTATTGGCTTGGCAGGGTTTTTTACGGCCGGATGCCCTTCCTGCCGCCAACCTCTTTTAGTCGCCTCTTACGACACGCAGAGGGTACGTTGGACCTATTCTACCCCGGGGTCCACACGGATAAATATATATTTCGCCCAGGCATTGACTCCACTACAATTAAGTATCTGAAGGTGGCCGTATATAAATATAAATATATGTGTGAGTACCAACAACCAATTTATTATTGAGAGGTCTAAGGCTGTGGTAGTCCACCCTATACAAAGCAGTCCACTGCCTTGTGGCATATATACGATAAAAAGGCTTCGGGAGTCAAACCGTCAAATACGGAGCCAGAGTCCCGAAGGCAGTTCGTTTTCGCTTGCGGCCTCGTTCTGACAACCCCTGCCACCGCGCGCTTGCTTGCATTTGGGTCACATGTATACATAGTATACATGTATACATAGTATATAAAAGTATTTATAAAGTATAATATATAAAGTATTTATGATAGTTGCTTCCCGTATCGTTTTCATAATAATGAAAACCACTTTTTACATGATCCTTTTCTAGAAAGGCATCCTTGTGTTGGTAGCAGTAATATGTAAAATTGGTGCACCGTTAATTACCGACATAGGATTCTAAAAGAATCTTCCATACAGCAAAATTCTTTGCAATATTCCTAGGTGCTGCACGTGTGTATTATACCTTATTTAAGGGTCTGAGAGGATTGCTTGTGGGTGCAAACCGCCAATGGCCATCTATCTTTCTCATAATAATGAGCGACGTGTATACTATATATGCATATATATACATATATATATATATATATACATATATATATATATATATATATATATATATATATATATATATATATATATATATGTGTGTGTATATATATATATATATATATATATATATATATATATATATATATATATATATATATATATGCGTGTGTGTGTGTGTGTGTGTGTGTGTGTGTGTGTGTGTGTGTGTGTGTGTGTGTGTGTGTGTGTGTGTGTGTGTGTGTGTGTGTGTGTGTGTTTGTGTGTATCTTTCTATCTGATTAATTTCTTTTATATCTGCTCAACTGGAAGGATGTAGATATCAGTTATAAGTGGAGGTATTAGACCTAATAAAGTAATATGTCGATGCTACTTTAACGTAGGAAATGCGAATTATTTGCGACTTATTACCATAAAAAATTACCATAATATTGTCGTTTATCAAGAAATCTGTTTTGCAGGAAGTTAGAATATTCAGAGATTAAAACTAAGGAGCATAAGGTTAAATATGGGGAGCTTTTTCGGTAGCGACAAACATTGGGAGAGAATTCAAGATCTATCTGTTGCTTCGTATAAATAGAATTCAAAACTTTTGTATCCTCCTGCCTAAAGAAAAGAAAAGTAAAAATATGCCTAACTCTTTCATGAAAGACATTTTTATTGTGACTCCTCGGGCAATCACGTCCCAGTAACCTTGCGCCGGCTTGGGCGTCGGTACACTTGGCGTTCGAGGCCTGTTTCATATTAGTACGCGCCAGCATTAGTTTTAAGGTAACACAAATGTTGTCCCAGTGGCGCAATCGGTTAGCGCACGGTACTTATATGACAGTGTCTGAGCCATGCCGAGGTTGTGAGTTCGAGCCTCACCTGGGACAATTAATTTAACAATAAGGCCAGTTAGGGTTGTCGATAGAATATACCCTTGTGTAATCCGTAAAAACTGCTAGTAGGAAAAAAAAATATATATACCTTAAATACGGTCTAGCCATACTAATCTTCCCGAGAGAAAAAAAATATATATATATAAATATATTTATCTTAAAAATAACTTTAAATATAATGTTGATGTGGTAAAAATTAACCCAGTGTAATAAAGGTTCTTACTCCAGCTAAACACAGCATTTCAGTACATGCCATAATATAACATAATGTACTGTGATATTGGGAAATACAATAATTTTGAGTACACATTCAACAAGAACATAATTAGTAGTGGATATGATACCGACGTTAATTATACGCAGTTTTTTTCCGCATAGATATTAAAGAAATCTGTTAAGTATACAGCCTAATCGATCACGAAGAGGAAAACAGTGACACATTCTCATACATACGATTATTGTACCTCATGTCAAAGCTTAAGTATTGTGTAGACAAACATATAGTTTCTCAGGACCACTAAATTGAACTTTTTATGCATCTAAAAGTGGAAGCACGCATATGGAAATACCCTGAGAAAATTCAAAACGCCCGCATCACTACCATTAGCCTCTGAAAGTGCTGTTAGTTTCATTTCCAATCCCACAAAAAGACAGGATATATTAATATTAAAAGTGAGAAGACAACAACGAAGAGCAATATGAAATGAATCCATATCAATACTATATAACTTGCAATGTTAGCAAAAACGTATTTCCTGAAATAAAAGGGAAGAAAGAGAAAGTAATGCATGCATGACCACGCACTTATAAGGCTTGATATGCACCGCGCGAGGACATTTCAACATGAGGTAGGTCAGGCAATATATCCTTCCCTGTCCCAGTGGCGCAATCGGTTAGCGCACGGTACTTATACGACAGTGTCTGAGCCATGCCGAGGTTGTGAGTTCGAGCCTCACCTGGGACATGTTGTTTAGTTGTAGTTTATAAAGGCTAGCCGTATGAAAAATATCTATCTGCACTGAGTCAAAATCTCGAGTCTGTGTATATGTATCCATGTGTGTGTATGTGTATAAGAGTGTGGGTGTACGAGTGTGCGCGTAAGTGTGTGCGTGAGTGAGTGAGAAAGTAAGTGACTGAGTGAGTGATATTCACATATAATGTATAATTTTGAGATCAATATATGAATCAAATATGAAGTTCTACAACTTTTAACAACGTAAAACCGTGCAAAATTCCAAACCCTTATGGAAATTAAAGAGAGAATGAGGATGAAAACTAGTTCTCTGTCATATACAGTTATACTAATAACAGATACTGAAATAATGGGTACAAGAAGTTTCATTATAATGAAGCCACAATAGACTATCGATCCATATAAAATTACGTAACTTTGTTTTTGAGTAAATCGACGACATTAGCGTTTAAAAAAATGAAGCTGGTTATATTATTGTAGAAAATGAATCTATCATCGTAAGCGTTTATTGTACATATGAATATATATATATATATATATATATATATATATATATATATATATATATATATATTTTTGTGTGTGTGTGTGTGTGTGTGTGTGTGTGTGTGTGTGTGTGTGTGTGTGTGTGTGTGTGTGTGTGTGTATGTGTGTGTGTGTGTGTGTGCGTGTGTGCGTGTGTGTGTATATATATATATACATATGGACATATGTAATATATATATATATATATATATATATATATATATATATATATATATATGATATGTGTGTGTGTGTGTGTGTGTGTGTGTGTGGTGTGTGTGTATGTGTGCGTGTGTGTGTGTTTGTGTATACGTATGTTATATATATATATATATATATATATATATATATATATATATATATATATATATAAATGTATGTACACATGTAATATATACATGTATATCACACACACACACACATGCACACACACACACACACACACACACACACACATTATAATATATATATATATATATATATATATTAATATATATATATATATATGTGTGTGTGTGTGTGTGTGTGTGTGTGTGTGGTGTGTGTGTGTGTGTGTGTGTGTGTGTTGTGTGTGTTTTGTGTGTGTGTTGTGTGTGTACCTTCATATATATACATATATATGCACATATATATATAGACATATATATAAATATATTACATATATATATATATATATATATATATATATATATAAACACACACACACAGCTATATATATATATATATATATATATATATATATATATATATATATATATATATATATATATATATATATATATATACACACACACACCACGCATACACCTAAAAATAATTCTTGATAGGAGATTTCTCATACGAGAGAAATGAAGGTTGCGTATTGGTGGTGAGGTGAAACACCTTATTAACAAAACAAGAAATTAAGCAAGTGACAAAACACTCACACACAAACACAAATACATACACACACACGCACACGCACACACAAACACACACACACAAAATAACGTGATCGTGTAAAGTCGTGTAGACGTTAGTGTTGAAAATAACGTTAGTACTAATGTTACAGCAGTAATGAGGAGAGGATGATGATAGTGATGACCTTTATTGTTTTAATGATAACGATAAAACGAACAGTAATAATGATAACATCCCCCCCCCAACCCCCCCACCCCAATAAAATATATTTTAGTCAAGAAGAAGAAACGGAAAATCTAAAGAGCATAACAAAACGAACAGTAAAATAACAAAGACACGGTAAAAGGCATACCTAACACGCGCACACCACACACGTCAGCCCAGCGCCGGCGGTCAGCAGCTGTGGCGGGACAGAGCGGCAGGGCGGAACCATGAGTCAGCCTCTTCACTCTACAGAACTGTCCCAGTGGCGCAATCGGTTAGCGCACGGTACTTATACGACAGTGTCTGAGCCATGCCGAGGTTGTGAGTTCGAGCCTCACCTGGGACATATTGTTTAGGAGTTTCTTACTATCAAT
>NC_051388.1:48479590-48482090 GCF_015228065.2 Penaeus monodon | reverse complement strand
GGGTTTCCTCGTGGCCAAAGTTGCGGCCAGTGTTCTCGTCCTGCGCGACGTAGGTGAAGGCATATTCAGCGGGCTGGGGAAGAAAGGAAAGTCAAGTGAATGTTGGATTCTTTTTCCGCTGTACTCCAGTCTATCTATTTAATAATAATTTATATTATTTACCAGTATAATTTTCTGTCTTGGATGGATCGTTTCATACCTGTCTGTCTTCCTTAGAGTCCTCTTCTTCGTCCGAAGCTGTTGTGTGTGGAATTGCAGGCGATGAATTAGGGCCAAAAGACGGCCTTTTAGAAGATGCTTGATGAACTTGGACATTTTGTGGGTGGTCTGATTGAAAGTGCTGGTTCTGTCTAGGTTCCGATTGGGGCTTGTGGTGTGTGATGCGTGGGGGGAAAGTGTGTGACAGACTTTGATGTGAAGAGATTTCTTCCGAATGGATGTTACTAATGGGTACAGGTTTAAGTAGTGGTTCCGGAAAAGAAGAAATCGCTTCATGCGGTTGATTCTGAGAAACTGCAGGTTTTGAGGCATTGTCCAATAAAAAGTTACTTTCTAGTGAGCTAAGGTTTGAGTTATGATGTATCACATTCTGTGATGGCTGACGAGGATTCTGCTCATTGGTATGTAAGAAAGAACCGTGAGAAAGGGTAGGACTTGATGGTACATGAGGTGCAATGTCGAATATATGTGGACTCTCTACAGCATCACCTTGTAGAGGATTAGAATCACCAAGAGCATTAGAGTGACCGACCTGAGGAGAAAACCTTTGAGGCTCAAATGATGTAGCAAAATCTGATGGAGAATTGACAGATGATGCATGATATTCTTGGACATTAGATGACAGGGAATGACTTTCAGCAAAACCATTCGAGTTAGCTTGATCAAATGGATCGCTTTGTTGTGGAACGAGGCTTCCGGAAATGATTTCTGGGCTATCTTTTGATGCAATGTGTGAAGTGTCTTGATTTACAGGAAAACTCGCTGATTGGATCTGATGACCATGTAAAGGGACACGATGCAGTGGAACGTTCTCTGAAGCGAATTGGTCTATCAAGATTTTAGGTGAAGAGTCATGGTGCTCATTAATACTGTTTGAAGGGAAATCATCAGATCTACTGTGCTCACGCTCTCGTGGGAAAGTTTCATTGTGGGTAAGACCCCCAGGAGTTTTAATTAAAGGGACATGTTCGGGATTTAGAACTAATGGGACATGTTTAGAAAAATCAGCTGAAGGAACTTCGCTTACTGGAGAAGGAACACCGTGTTCAGATAAACTGTGCTGGGAAATATCATGGTCAGAAAATCTATGTGGAAGGTTATGATCTGGAACTGCACTCTGTAAAGGAATATTCACGTTTGAAATGCTATTCACAGGGGCTTTACCTACTGAGGCACTCTGAGAAGGAAGATCACCATGTAAGGGAGTGAGGTGAGGAGGAACATTAACTGGAACATTCTGCGAATGGAAATCAGTTAGAGCGGCGTGGAATGGGGCGTCAGAGGGAGTATCTTGAGAATGGACATCAACTTGAACAGCATGAGGAGGGCCATCAACTAGAGTACTTTGTGAAGGGACATCGACTTGAGTAATAGATATGACATCTATACTATCATGAGAAAGAATATTAGGTTGGACATTATGTGAAAGGACACTCGACTGGGTAATAAGCGAAGATGCATCATCATTAGTAATTTGAGAAGGGACATTAACTAGTTTACTTTGTAAAGAGACATCTTGAGTACTATAAGTAGTATCATCGGCATCTGGTACTTTATTTTCAGCTTGAGGAGTATGCGAAGTAATATCGACTTGAGTATTATGAGAAGGGACATCAGCATGAACAGCATGTGAAGAGACACTAACTCCAGCAGTATTTAATGGGGCACTAACTTGAATAGTATGTGAAGGATTATCCCCAAAATTAATGTGTGAAACGGCATCAGCACTAATATGTGAAGGGGAATCTAGTACTTGCTTATCAAGGTGCAGGATATCAATTTCAGGAGCGTGTGAAGTAATATCGACTTGAGCATTATGTGAAGGGACTTCTGCCTGGACGGCATGCGGAGCGACACTAACCCCAGCAGTATTTGAAGGATCATTAACATGAAAAGTGTGTGAAGCGTTATCCTCAAAAGTACCATGCGAAAAGCCATGATCGGAGAGATTTTGTACAGTGACATCTGCAACATTCCCCTGGTCATGATCTATTGGTCCATGTGAAGGTGCATTTATCTGTACATTCGAGGAAGACGTAACTCCAGAAATACCGTGTGAAGGAACGTGGCCTGATGGCATATCATGTTCCTGAATAGAAAATTCTGGCAGAATCTGGGAAGGTATATGATCGTCTTGATCATTAAAGAAAATAACCGGATTAATTGGAATGATTTGTGGCGGTTTATGGTCATCGGGAGCACTCTGGAAAGGAATTTGGTTACCCGGAAAATTCTGTGGCGTAACAGGATTTTGTAAAGCATTATGAGGACTGCCAGAAGC
>NC_051388.1:48444590-48447090 GCF_015228065.2 Penaeus monodon | reverse complement strand
CCTCACCGTCTGTTTAGCCAGAAATAACGTTGCGAAAGAAGTTAACTGGTTATCGCAAGTGATTCGCGCGACGCAATTATTCCAAAATAGCAGGCAATAAAAGTGGCTCGATTGTGCATCGCGTCGGCGCTCGGAAAGGTCGGATCACGAGGGGCAAGGCGTGAGGCAAGGCACTCGGGTGTGCTTTTGTTAATCAAAGGTCTTGGTTCCGTCGAAGCCAAAATTTCCGGGCCAGTAATTACCCGGGCATTGCTCCTTGTAAAGGAAATCAGCGGCGCAAGGAACCGCGGAATTTCCAGGAAAGGCTGTGCAAATGCGTTAAGGAATCGTGATAAATGACTAGGAAAACATTTTTGATTCTAAACTGCCAGATACTTTTCTTTGTTCTTCTTGAGTGTTGAGAGGTTGAATAAAGATAACTTGCCAGATAGACACAGAGAGAATAAAGGATAGAGAAATAGGGAGAGAACGAGAAAGAGAGAGAGAGAGAGATAGATAGAGATAGAGAGAGAGAGAGAGAGAGAGAGAGAGAGAGAGAGAGAGAGAGAGAGAGAGAAGGAAAAGAAAGTAGTAAGGAAGGAAGACGCTGAAGACGAAGAATCAGTCAAACCATGAAAATAAAGCCTGAATAATAAAAAAATGAAGTTGTAAACACCCACAATAAATGTCACAGAATATAAATTACGCAAGATCATCCGCAGTTGATAAGATTAATCAGACTCCATTATTAACAAGAGACGATGACATTTGATGAGGTGTCATTTATTCACATTACTCGATTACACCAGAACGATATACTGTAAAATTACGATCAACGACCATCTACGATACTATCACATTTTCCGTGTTACTTGCTAATGTGTACATCCATACTCTATTTTTTTCATTCATCATTTTACTATCGACCCGTAGCCTTTTCAAACTTAACCTTAACATTATTAGATAAAAAGATACTAGGTTGTAACTGACTATTTTTCAATCAACTTCATATTCTTTTAATTACTTCTATATGGGTTAGGAAGAACCATCTTGTATATTACCGGGACTGAAATGATAAACTACTTCAGTAACCACTATTACTTGGATTCTGCGTCAAAAACAAGACTAAATATATGTGCAGGTATGGACAAGTATATGCCCATATGTCCATTTGTTAATTTCTCTCTTTTTCTTTCTATCTTTTTTTTTGTCTTTCCTCCCCTTCTGTCATATATATATATATATATATTATTATATATATATATATTATATATATATATATATATTGATATTACATATTCTTTTCATATACCACCACACTATGTTGTGTGTGTGTGTACATATATATATATATATATATATATATATATATATATATATATATATATATATATTATTATATTATATTAAACGTATATTATGTAATATGGTATATTATATAGATAGATAATGTAGATGATACATGTATATATACATATATAAATAATATATAGATATGTATATGCATATATATACAACAACACAAACATATTACATAACATATACATATAATACATAATAATACAATATATAATTAATAAATATAATTATAATAAACAACACATACACACACATGCATTCACACACAACAAACAACCACACCCACACACACACACACACCAAACACAACACCGACAACACACACACACACACACACACACACACACACACACATATATACATATTATCCATTTATTTATAAATTATCATTATTTATCTATTTACCAATTAATCTTTCTTCCCCCCACCCCCCACCCCTCTCTCTTTCTCTCTCTCTCTCTCTCTCTCTCTCTCTCTCTCTCTCTCTCTCTCTCACTCTCTCTCTCTCTCTCTTGTATGTTATGAAAGCAATATGTCAAGAAAAAAGGTTATAATTCGTGTTAGAAAATATCTGTGAAGAAACACCATACTTAGAGATTTTCCATCCAGTGTCTCCAACATTATTTCATGTTTTAAGAAAATATTTTTAAGATAAAATATCCATATCAGTATATCAACTATTTTGATTTTAAGACCTGTCATCATTCACAAAACCTCTCGATAGTATGTCACTTTCTATTCACATGTTTTATGTAACAAGCGGCCTAGGAGTTCTTAAACTGCCTGTTTATATATATGTACACAGACACACACACACACACACACACACACACACACACACACACACACACACACACACATATATATATATATATATATATATATATATATATATATATATATATATATATATATATATATATATATATAAAGTTATAGCATATGTACAGTACTTATTGCATTAACCTAATAGAAGAGTCATCCATATGGACTCAACAAACATGCGCCACTCATATTTTCGGTCAATGACGTTAGTCACCGTGGCCTATATGGAGACGAATGACAGTGTGATGGGCAGAGGGAAATCCAGAAAGGGCAGCGGGAGTTGAAGCGGATTAGGAAGTATACTTTAAACTCAGGAAAGGACAAACTGACACCGACT
>NC_051388.1:48427090-48434590 GCF_015228065.2 Penaeus monodon | reverse complement strand
AATTAAGAAAATACGTATGTAATCTCTTTGAAATTAGGTGGAATCCTCCAAATTTATATCCAATACTTAAAGAAATAAATATAGTGTAACTTCGTGATGACGCGCATGCAAATCAATAAAGATTTGTACTCCCAAAAAGAAGTGCAATTACTAAGCAGGCCGAAAGGTTGGGCACATCCGCCTTTACATATCTACTGAAACACACACACACACACACACAAACATACTCACATATATATTTATATATTGAGAGATATAGGGGAGGGGCCGAGATTGAGACGAATAGCAAAAGAGGGAGAAACAGAGGGAGAGATATTAAAAGGTTAATGAAGAACACTTACAATACCACTTCCCACCATGCACGCCCACATCAAAAACTTTCCAAAATAAATTTCGACTTGATTCATGGGTTGCCTGCTACCATAAGCAGGGTCCAAAGTTGCCAACATAGCGTTTTGGCCTGATGTACTAATTCCTGATCACCATTATTAATTAGCTTAATATTCATCAATTAAAAGAGTACATAATGCTTCAGTTCAAGCATATAGCAAAAGGAAAAGAAAATTACGACAGGTAAGCGACCTATCGGCATGTCCACGTTGTCTGTGCCGTCTTCACCGGGACCACAGTATTGGATAAATAATTTGTAATAAGCTTGAAGTATTATCTAACACATATTTATAAGTAAAATAAGTAGCCAGAGACGAAAACGAGTGCAGAATATCATATAAAATGTTACATTGTTAGATATTATCCTCTTGAAGAATTAAAATGCTTTACAGAACTCCACATTATCCAAAGCTTTTCAGCACGCTTAGGGGTAGCTCTAACACAATCTGAAAAACTAGGTTAGCAACTCTAGCAAGATGAAATTTAATTAATCGTTGCAATTATGATTCCTTGGTCGTAGCCGCCTTCATAATTTTCATTATACGATGAAATGTGCTTTGTAGTCTCTAGAATTATTGCCTTTTCTATGGGAAATCTATTTTACTTACATACAAATATACATACGTGTATGTGTGTGTGCCAATTACCCAAATGTACTACAGCATATACATATACGGTGTTTTCTTTATATTCAGATGTATAAAACGTATCTAAGCATTACGTGTATATGTTCCTTAAAAAATACATTTCACAAGAGGAAGCTAAATATAAAGACGGCAATTCATGACGTCATAAGGCTTGTGGTGCTCAACTTACTATAAAAGACTCAGGCTTTTCTCGTTGCTTTAGTTCTACCACGATTCCATTGCAAACATGATCTTTAAGGTGAACGTACATGAAGTGAAAGGAACGTGTAACGAACAATCTTTTACAATTCATATTTGTCAAACTTCCCCTAAAACATATTTTTTTTTTTACAGGCAGTTGTCTTAGTGGCGCTCGTAGTCGCCGTCGCAGCCCGACCCGAGACTCCTTCCTACTCTCCTCCTGCTCACCCAGTCCCTTCGTACTCGCCTCCCAGCCCATCATACAGTGCGCCCGTCTACGCAGACGTGAGTGTGGTGTTGAGATCATTATCACATCAGTATCATCTGCTGGCTTTCAGGTGTACTGGATGTACCATATTTTTTATTTATTGTTAAAGACAATATAATATTAATGGTCACTGTCAAAGGGTTTACACATACCGTTTGTTTCTCCATGCAGGTTCCACCCCAATATAATGCGCAGTACAACGTAAATGATGAGTATTCAGGCAACAACTATGGACATCAAGAGGACCGCGATGGCTATAACACTCAGGGAACATACTACGTGCAGCTCCCCGACGGTCGTCTGCAGAAGGTGACTTACTACGTCGATGGCGAGTCCGGCTACGTGGCAGAAGTCACCTACGAAGGAGAAGCACAGTATCCAGCTTATGAACCATCTACATCATACCAACCCGCCCCAGCTTACCAACCTCCCTCATCCCCATCATACGCCTAAATTATTTCTATCTATGCATAAAAGGTATGAATGAGAATGAATATCTTCACAATACAGGAGATATATTTGACCGGTTTCGATTGTATGTTCGTCAAAAATATTTCTATCTAATTTATTGTACGAAATAAATCCTGCAATGCCAAAGGCATTGTTTGATAGCCCAAAAAAGAAAATGCATGGTATCACTTCCATACTGGGTGTAAGACACAACGAAAGATAATACTTTACGCACACCTCCACCATACGCCTAAAGTATTTAAGTCTTATATGTACGAAAGAAATCCTGCAATGCCAGAAGTGAGATATTCTTATCCGATGGTCCAAACAAAAAATTAAGAAAATACGTATGTAATCTCTTTGAAGTTAGGTGGAATCCTCCAAAGTTATATCCAATACTTAAATAAATAATTATAGTGTAACTTCGTGATGACGCGCATGCAAATCAATAAAGATTTGTACTCCCAAAAAGAAGTACAATTATTAAGCAGGCCGAAAGGTTGGGCACATCCGCCTTTACATATCTACTGAAACACACACACACAAACATACACACATATATATTTATATATTGAGAGAGATGGTGGGGGGGGGCAGAGATTGAGACGAATAGCAAAAGAGGGAGAAACAGAGGGAGAGATATTAAAAGGTTAATGAAGAACACTTACAATACCACTTCCCACCATGCACGCCCACATCAAAAACTTTCCAAAATAAATTTCGACTTGATTCATGGGTTGCCTGCTACCATAAGCAGGGTCCAAAGTTGCCAACATAGCGTTTTGGCCTGATGTACTAATTACCTGATCACCATTATCAATTAGCTTAATATTTATCAATTAAGAGGGTACACAATGCTTCAGTTCAAGCATATAGCAAAAGGAAAAGAAAATTATGACAGGTAAGCGACCTATCGGCATGTCCACGTTGTCTGTGCCGTCTTCACCGGGACCACAGTATTGGATAAATACTTTGTAATAAGCTTGAAGTACTATCTAATACATAATTATAAGTAAAATAAGTAGCCAAAGACGAAAACGAGAGCAGAATATCATATAAAATGTTACAGTGTTAGATATCCTTTTGAAGAACAAAAATGCTTTACACTACACATTATCCAAAGCTTTTCAGCACGCTTAAGGGTAGCTCTAACACAATCTGAAAAACTAGGTAAGCAACTCTAGCAAGATGAAATTTAATTAATCGTTGCAATTAGGATTCCTTGGTCGTGGCCGCCCTTATAATTTTCATTATACGATGAAATGTGATTTGTAGTCTCTAGAATTATTACCTTTTCTATGAGAAATCTATTTTACTTACATGCAAATATATATACTTGTATGTGTGTGTGCCAATTACCCAAATAACAATATTCTTACAAATGTATATATATATATATATATATATATATATATATATATATATATATATATATATATATATATATATATATATATATACATACACATATATAAATACATATATATACGTATGAATATATCGTAAATCAACATCGTAAATATCGTAATGTTTGAATTCGTTTAAAAAGATTAAATAGGTCTTCATTTATTAGCACGCACACACACATACACACATATTTAAATATACATTTTTATACACATATAATGTACTGCAGCATATACATATACGGTGTTTTCTTTATATTCAGATGTATAAAACGTATCTCAGCATTACGTGTATATGCTCCTTAAAAGAAAAAAAAAAAATACATTTCGCAAGAGGAAGCTAAATATAAAGACGGCAATTCATGACGTCGTAAGCCTTGTGGTGCTCAACTTACTATAAAAGACTCAGGCTTTTCTCGTTGCTTTAGTTCTACCACGATTCCATTGCAAACATGATCTTTAAGGTGAACGTACATGAAGTGAAAGGAACGTGTAGCGAACAATTTTTTACAATTCATATTTGTCAAACTTCCACTAAAATATATTTTTTTCCCAGGCAATTGTCTTAGTGGCGCTCGTAGTCGCCGTCGCAGCCCGACCCGAGACTCCTTCCTACTCTCCTCCTGCTCACCCAGTCCCTTCGTACTCGCCTCCCAGCCCATCATACAGTGCGCCCGTCTACGCAGACGTGAGTGTGGTGTTGAGATCATTATCACATCAGTATCATCTGCTGGCTTTCAGGTGTACTGGATGTACCATATTTTTGATTTATTGTTAAAGACAATATAATATTAATGGTCACTGTCAAAGGGTTTACACATACCGTTGGTTTCTCCATGCAGGTTCCACCCCAATATAATGCGCAGTACAACGTAAATGATGAGTATTCAGGCAACAACTATGGACATCAAGAGGACCGCGATGGCTATAACACTCAGGGAACATACTACGTGCAGCTCCCCGACGGTCGTCTGCAGAAGGTGACTTACTACGTCGATGGCGAGTCCGGCTACGTGGCAGAAGTCACCTACGAAGGAGAAGCACAGTATCCAGCTTATGAACCATCTACATCATACCAACCCGCCCCAGCTTACCAACCTCCCTCATCCCCATCATACGCCTAAATTATTTCTATCTATGCATAAAAGGTATGAATGAGAATGAATATCTTCACAATACAGGAGATATATTTGACCGGTTTCGATTGTATGTTCGTCAAAAATATTTCTATCTAATTTATTGTACGAAATAAATCCTGCAATGCCAAAGGCATTGTTTGATAGCCCAAAAAAGAAATGCATGGTATCACTTCCATACTGGGTGTAAGACACAACGAAAGATAATACTTTACGCACACCTCCACCATACGCCTAAAGTATTTAAGTCTTATATGTACGAAAGAAATCCTGCAATGCCAGAAGTGAGATATTCTTATCCGATGGTCCAAACAGAAAATTAAGAAAATACGTATGTAATCTCTTTGAAGTTAGGTGGAATCCTCCAAAGTTATATCCAATACTTAAATAAATAATTATAGTGTAACTTCGTGATGACGCGCATGCAAATCAATAAAGATTTGTACTCCCAAAAAGAAGTACAATTATTAAGCAGGCCGAAAGGTTGGGCACATCCGCCTTTACATATCTACTGAAACACCCCACACACAAACATACACACATATATATTTATATATTGAGAGAGATGGTGGGGGGGGGCAGAGATTGAGACGAATAGCAAAAGAGGGAGAAACAGAGGGAGAGATATTAAAAGGTTAATGAAGAACACTTACAATACCACTTCCCACCATGCACGCCCACATCAAAAACTTTCCAAAATAAATTTCGACTTGATTCATGGGTTGCCTGCTACCATAAGCAGGGTCCAAAGTTGCCAACATAGCGTTTTGGCCTGATGTACTAATTACTGATCACCATTATCAATTAGCTTAATATTTATCAATTAAGAGGGTACACAATGCTTCAGTTCAAGCATATAGCAAAAGGAAAAGAAAATTATGACAGGTAAGCGACCTATCGGCATGTCCACGTTGTCTGTGCCGTCTTCACCGGGACCACAGTATTGGATAAATACTTTGTAATAAGCTTGAAGTACTATCTAATACATAATTATAAGTAAAATAAGTAGCCAAAGACGAAAACGAGAGCAGAATATCATATAAAATGTTACAGTGTTAGATATCCTTTTGAAGAACAAAAATGCTTTACACTACACATTATCCAAAGCTTTTCAGCACGCTTAAGGGTAGCTCTAACACAATCTGAAAAACTAGGTAAGCAACTCTAGCAAGATGAAATTTAATTAATCGTTGCAATTAGGATTCCTTGGTCGTGGCCGCCCTTATAATTTTCATTATACGATGAAATGTGATTTGTAGTCTCTAGAATTATTACCTTTTCTATGAGAAATCTATTTTACTTACATGCAAATATATATACTTGTATGTGTGTGTGCCAATTACCCAAATAACAATATTCTTACAAATGTATATATATATATATATATATATATATATATATATATATATATATATATATATCTATATATATATATATATATATATGTATATATATATATATATATATATATACATACACATATATAAATACATATATATACGTATGAATATATCGTAAATCAACATCGTAAATATCGTAATGTTTGAATTCGTTTAAAAAGATTAAATAGGTCTTCATTTATTAGCACGCACACACACATACACACATATTTAAATATACATTTTTATACACATATAATGTACTGCAGCATATACATATACGGTGTTTTCTTTATATTCAGATGTATAAAACGTATCTCAGCATTACGCGTATATGCTCCTTAAAAGAAAAAAAAAATACATTTCGCAAGAGGAAGCTAAATATAAAGACGGCAATTCATGACGTCGTAAGCCTTGTGGTGCTCAACTTACTATAAAAGACTCAGGCTTTTCTCGTTGCTTTAGTTCTACCACGATTCCATTGCAAACATGATCTTTAAGGTGAACGTACATGAAGTGAAAGGAACGTGTAGCGAACAATTTTTTACAATTCATATTTGTCAAACTTCCACTAAAATATATTTTTTTCCCAGGCAATTGTCTTAGTGGCGCTCGTAGTCGCCGTCGCAGCCCGACCCGAGACTCCTTCCTACTCTCCTCCTGCTCACCCAGTCCCTTCGTACTCGCCTCCCAGCCCATCATACAGTGCGCCCGTCTACGCAGACGTGAGTGTGGTGTTGAGATCATTATCACATCAGTATCATCTGCTGGCTTTCAGGTGTACTGGATGTACCATATTTTTGATTTATTGTTAAAGACAATATAATATTAATGGTCACTGTCAAAGGGTTTACACATACCGTTTGTTTCTCCATGCAGGTTCCACCCCAATATAATGCGCAGTACAACGTAAATGATGAGTATTCAGGCAACAACTATGGACATCAAGAGGACCGCGATGGCTATAACACTCAGGGAACATACTACGTGCAGCTCCCCGACGGTCGTCTGCAGAAGGTGACTTACTACGTCGATGGCGAGTCCGGCTACGTGGCAGAAGTCACCTACGAAGGAGAAGCACAGTATCCAGCGTACGAACCATCTACATCATACCAACCCGCCCCAGCTTACCAACCTCCATCATCTCCATCTTACGCCTAAAGTAGCTCAAACCTAATTTATTCTACGAAATACATCATGCAACGGCAAAAGTTAAGTATTTTATCTGACAACCCAAAGCAGTTAATATCTTCTGAAAGAGCTGAAAGAGCTTCCAAATTCAAAATTATCCCCCAAAACACAACAAATAAATATAGTCACATTATGAGCAAGCTTGTCGTGCACAAATAACAAAAACGTTTACATTGATACGGGAGGGTGTAGTTTTAACAGTACAAGAATATGAAGAGCTAGGTACCTCTGCTTTTCCATACCCAATGAAACAATGATGTTAGATAGTTGTGCTTAATTTGTAGATGTGTATAAGGTCGTGCGTGTATGCAGACATATACACATGCTTATGTATATATATGTATATATATATATATATATATATATATATATATATATATATATATATATATATATATCTTCTTTCTCTCTATCTCCCATATATATATGTATATATACACGTATATATATATG
>NC_051388.1:48409322-48416990 GCF_015228065.2 Penaeus monodon | reverse complement strand
TCGTTCACCTACGAAGGGGAAGCACAGTATCCAGCTTATCAGCCTCCTCCATCAACATCTTATCAACCTGCTCCATCACCGTCTTACGCTTAAGTCACATGCTGTTGGGAAATGTGATCATCGAATTCTTAATTTATTTATAATAAACATCGTACCTACTGCAAAATACCGATACTATCATAAAGCACCCTGATAATTATTTAAAAATAAATAAATAAATAAATAAACAAAAAAGGTAAATGAATATATAGTTATGTGTGTATATATGTACACACACACACACACATATATATATATATATTTATATATGAAATATATATCTATGTATATATATATATATATATATATATATATATATATATATATATATGTATGTATCTTTATACATATATATATTCCAAACATTAATCAGTTCTTCAACCTCTCCAAACCGCCCCGGAGAAAATAATATATTTAGAATTGAAGTCCTAAGTGGAATGAATGGCAGTTGATATATATATATATATATATATATATATATATATATATATATATATATATATATATATATTACAGCCAGAATTATTAATACTATCAGCTGTAGAATACCTCTAAAATGCACCGGAGAAAATCTATAATAAAGCAGAGTTTTAAAATGACTCAGTACATTTACAAGACTCTAATACAATAAACTGAATATTAATAATTTGTAATGTTGATATCCTCTTCAATTTTATTGCACTTTAAAGGCCTACTAGGGGTACACAGATATGTATATAGTAGCTGCAATACCACTGATATCAGGAATATCTCTCGTAACCTGTTCTTAAATTATTTAGATATGGAAAAAAAACAGTTGCTAGCCAACAGTACCAGATCTTGGATATTCTAAAGGGGATAGGATAGCACCCTCTTGTTACCTGAAGTAGGCCGGGCTGGAGATATTTAGAAATTCATTTCCCATGTATTTTATCATACAGATACAGCAAAGTCGTACTTACAGTGTAGCCTAAATTAACAAATATCTGTATATCATACTATATTTTTAAGGGTACAGTCTATCACTCTAAGGGAATGGACGAATACCTCTCCATCCCTCACCTTGGATACGCCCTGTAAGACAGGGTTGAGTGTCAGAGATGACATAAGTTTTTATTTTTCAATTACACTAAATTTTAATATAGAGCCGGCTCTACTCTACTCGAGACGTCCATCTTCACATATTAATCCGAATTTTCACGTACACACACACCGTGTGTGTGTGTACGCAACATTATATAAATATACACACACATGTATGTATATATATGTATATATATATATATATATATATATATATATATATATATATATATGTATATATATATATATATATATATATATATATATATATATATATATATATATATATATGCTTACATTTGTGTGTGTGTAATATAAACACGCACGCTGACATAGATATGTATATGAACATATATAGATATAAGTACATGCATACCTACGTGCATAAATATAGAAATGTGTGTGTGTCTGTGTGAGTGTGTGTGTGTGTGCAACCATACACTTATATATATATATATATATATATATATATATATATATATATATATATATATATATATATATATAATAACAGGGAATTGTGTCTATATACATATGTATATACATATATGCACACATATATACGTATATATGTGTGTGTGTGTGTCTGTGTGTTTATATTTGCATATATATATATATAAATATATATACTTACCCAAATATATTTGTAATGTCTATAATGAGCACACGCACGCACGCACACACACACGCACGCAAACAAACGCAGTAACACGGACACAAACAGGCACATACACTACGCTCACGTAGATTCAAATTCTGTTTACTCATATATGTATAAAGGTATCATATCCGTTCGTATGTTCATATGTTTAAAAGTACGGTGACCCTTCTAATACGCTTTGGGGACCTACATTTCACAAGAAGCTATATTTAAACGCTATAGCAATCTGTGACGTCACAACACTTGAGGCGCAGAGGCCACTATAAAAGACTCAGATCTTTCTCAATGGCTTAGTTTCTGTTGGGATTCCATCACAAACATGTTTTTGAAGGTGATCATCCAGATAGTGTAGAAAATGCGAATATTCAATCATTTGAAATATGGATCTTGTTATGATACACCATATTTTTCAGGCATCTGTACTAGTGGCGATTGCAGTCGTTGCCGCAGCTCGGCCCGAAACTCCTTCCTACACTCTTGCTCACCCAGCCCCTTCGTACTCGCCTCCCAGCCCTTCCTACAGCGCACCCGCCCATCCTTCTCCTTCCTACCATGCTCCCACCTATAACGACGTGAGTAGGGATTTCGGTTTCTCCAAATTACAGGAAGAAAATTATCCAATTAGATTGTTGCATTTGTTGTGGTGTTCCTGTTTTGCAAATATTAATATATGAGAATAATTTCGCTTTCCATTCCGAAGATTTTTCTTTTTTTCTCTCTCTCTTTACAGGTTCCAGCCCAGTACAACACTCAGTATGCCGTGAACGACGAATACTCAGGTAACAACTATGGGCATCAAGAGGACCGCGACGGCTACAAGACTCAGGGAACGTACTATGTGCAGCTCCCCGACGGCCGTCTGCAGAAGGTCACCTACTACGTGGATGGCGAGTCCGGCTACGTGGCAGAGGTCACCTACGAAGGGGAAGCACAGTATCCAGCTTATCAGCCCGCTCCGTCAACTTCTTATCAGGCTGCTCCATCACCGTCTTACGCTTAATTCACATGCTGTATTTAAAATATATGAACAACGAAAAGGATGACTTATTTATATCAAATATATTAACTGCTGTATAAATGACGATGTTTCAATTAAACGCACTGATAATTATTCTAAAGATTTAAAGCAAAATCTAATTGACATTTTTCACATACGCATAAACATGTATAAGCGCACACATACATGCATATATATATTATATATATATATATATATATATATATATATATATATATATATATATATATATATATATATATTATATATATATATATATATATATATATATATATGTGTGTGTGTGTGTGTGTGTGTGTGTGTGTGTGTGTGTGTGTTGTATGTATATCATAAGTGATAAAATAGATCTGAAAATGGAATCCAAGAGGATTACGCAACTGTTGTCTCGTTTTTAATCAATCTAGTTTGTGCATTTTGGGATTTCTAATATGTATGTATGTATATATATGCATATATGTATTTATTAATCTCTGTTATGAATATATATATATATATATATATATATTTCTATATATATACACTTATGTGTCCATGGTTGAGATTCATATTTACCTGCATAAGGGTGGGGCGCTTTAAGACATCAAGGGTAACCAACATTTTATGAGAGGAACATTTTGTTTCGTTCCGTAGGAACGGAACTCAAGGGACGTACTATCTGTTTATATGTATATAAATAGATAGATGGAAATAGATATAGATACATATGCGTGTGTCAATGTATGCACAAAATACACACACACACGCATACATATATAAACACGCACACACACACACACACAAACATAAACACACACACGCATACACACATATACATATACTCACATATGTATACACATACACAAACATTGATACACATCCTCTGTATGTGTGTGTGTGTGTGTGTGTGTGTACATTCGTATGTATATATGTGAGTCTATATATTCATATATATATATATACATATGTATCTATATCATATGTATATTCACACATGATATATATATGTATATATCATACATATGCATATATATGTTTGTATTTATGCATACATGTATATGTATATATATATATATATATATATATATATATATATATATATGTATACATATATAAATATACACATATATATGGAAACATATATATATATATATATATATATATATATATATATATATATATATATATATATATATATATATATATATATATATATATATATATATAATATATATATGGTGTATATCTATACATATATGAATATATACATATACATATATATACACAAATATATGTGTGTGTGTTTATGTATGTATATATATACATATATGTATATATATGTACGTATATGTGTGTGTGTGCTTATGTATATATATACATATATGTGTAAGTATATATATGTATGTGTGAATATGTGTGAATGTGTGTGTGTGTGTGCGTGCAATTGTCTGCACACACATATATATATCCTACATATATTTCTTTGGTTTATTACTTTCACTGTATGTATATGTATATGTGTGTGTGTGTGTGGTCATATGTGAGAGAGAGAATGAGAGAGAGAGAGAGAGAGAGAGAGAGAGAGAGAGAGAGAGAGAGAGAGAGAGAGAGAGACATATGTGTGTGTATGTATGTACATAAATAAATAAATATATATATATATATATATATATATATATATATATATATATATATATATATACATGTGTATATATGTATATACATACTCCCCAATCAAAATCTATTTATCTCTCTGTTTATATCTGTGTGGGTGCGTTCATATCTACACAAAAACGAATAAATGTAAATACAATCCCTAACATACATATCAACACATTTATAAATATATGTATGCATTATATTTGTTATAGTAGACATATGCCGAAAATGTATAGGAACGGACTGATTCTGAAATGAAATTCGGGGACCTGTATTTGTCAAAAAGCTAAATATAACGTGTTAGCAATTTATGACGTCACAAGGCTTGAGGCGTACAAGTCACTATAAAAGATTCGGACCTTTCTCATTGCTTTAGTTTCTACTGGGATTCCATCACAAACATGTTCTTTAAGGTGACCGTCCACGCAGTGTACAAAAGTGAATTTTCTTAAATTATTTATCCTGTGGATCTTACTCAAAAGATATATATTATTCAGGTATCTGTATTACTGGCGCTTGCAGTCGCCGTCGCAGCCCGACCCGAGACTCCTCCCTACTCTCCTCCTGCTCAGCCAGCACCTTCGTACTCGCCTCCCAGCCCATCCTACAACGCACCCGCCCATCCTTCTCCGTCCTATAGAGCTCCCACCTACAATGATGTATGAATTTCGGCTATTCTGAAATACAAAGAGGATAACATTATCCATGTTATTTGCCGCAATGTTTCTTGTGCAGTTGCTGTTTTATAAATGTTAATATATGTTCATGATTTTATATTTCATGTTTAAAAATTTTGTTTTTTCCATCAACAGGGTCCAGCCCAGTACAACACTCAGTATGCCGTGAACGACGAATACTCAGGTAACAACTATGGGCATCAAGAGGACCGCGATGGCTACAAGACTCAGGGAACGTACTATGTGCAGCTCCCCGACGGCCGTCTGCAGAAGGTCACCTACTACGTGGATGGCGAGTCCGGCTACGTGGCAGAGGTCACCTACGAAGGGGAAGCACAGTATCCAGCTTATCAGCCTGCTCCGTCAACTTCTTATCAGCCTGCTCCATCACCGTCTTACGCTTAATTCACATGCTGTATTTAAAAGATATGAACACCGAAAGGGATAATTTATTTATATCAAATATATCAACTGCTGTATAAATGACGATGTTTCAATCAAACGCACTGATAACTATTCTAAAGATTTAAAGCAAAATCTAATTGACATTTTTCACATACGCATTTACATAAACATGTATAAGCACACACATACATGCATATATATATATATATATATATATATATATATATATATATATATATATACATATATATATGTATGTATGTATATGTATATGCATAAGTGATAAAATAGATCTGAAAATGGAATCCAAGAGGATTACGCAACTATTGTCTCGTTTTAAATAAATCTAGTTTGTGCATTTTGGGATTTCTACAATGTATATATGTATACATATGCATATATGTATTTATTAATCTCTGTTTATATATACGAATATATATAATCTCAACCGTGTCCACGGTTGAGATTCATATTTACCTGCATAAGGGTGGGGCGCTTTAAGATATCAAGGGTAACCAATATTTTATGAGAGGAACATTTTGTTTCGTTCGTAGGAACGGAACTCAAGGGACGTACTATCTGTTTATATGTATATAAATAGATAGATGGAAATAGATATAGATACCTGTGCGTGTGTGAATGTACGCACAAAACACACACACACACACGCATACATATACAAACACGCACACACACACACACACACACACACCCACACACACACACACACACACACACAAACACAAACACACACACTCGCATACACACATATACATGTACTCACATATGTATACACATACACAAGCATTGATACACAGCCTCTGTAGGTATGTGTGTACATTCGTATGTATACATGTGAGTATATATGTTCATATATATATATATATATATATATATATATATATATATATATATATATATATATATATGTATCTATATCATATGTATATTCACACATGATATATATATATATATATATATTATATATATATATATATATATATATATATATATATATATATATATATATGTATATATATACACATATATATGGAAACATATATGTATATATGGAAACATATGTGTATATATATCAGTTATATATAAATATATTGCTATATGTATATATTCATATATTTATACATATATATATGCATATATATAGGTCCGTATATATATATATAATATATATATATATATATATATATATATATATGTATGTATATATATACATATATGTATATATATGTACGTATGTGTGTGTGTATGTGCTTATGAATATATATACATATATGTGTAGGTATATATATGTATTTGTGTGTGAATATGTGTGAATGTGTGTGTGTATGTGCGTGCATATGTCTGCACACATATATATATACTATATATATATATATATATATATATATATATATATATATATATATATATATTTCTATATATTTTATTACTTTCACTGTATGTATATGTATATGTGTGTGTGTGTGGTCATATGTGAGAGAAAGAGAGAGAGACATATGTGTGTGTATGTATATATATAAATATATATACACACATGTGTATATATATATACATACTCCCCAGTCGAAATCTATTTATCTCTCTGTTTATATCTGTGTGGGTGCGTTCATATCTACACACAAACGAATAAATGTAAATACAATCCCTAACATACATATCAACACATTTATAAATATATGTATGCATTATATTTGTTATGGTAGACATATGCCGAAAATGTATAGGAACGGACTGATTCTGAGATAAACTTCAGGGAACTGTATTTGTCAAGAAGCTAAATATAACGTGTTAGCAATTTATGACGTCACAAGGCTTAAGGCGTGCAAGTCACTATAAAAGATTCGGACCTTTCTCATTGCTTTAGTTTCCATTGAGATTCCATCACAAACATGTTCTTTAAGGTGACCGTCCACGCAGTGTACAAAAGTGAATTTTCTTAAACTATTTATTCTGTGGATCTTACTCAAAAGATATATATTATATTCAGGTATCTGTATTACTGGCGCTTGCAGTCGCCGTCGCAGCCCGACCCGAGACTCCTCCCTACTCTCCTCCTGCTCAGCCAGCTCCTTCGTACTCGCCTCCCAGCCCATCCTACAACGCGCCCGCCCATCCTTCTCCCTCCTATAGAGCTCCCACCTACAATGATG
>NC_051388.1:48399322-48404322 GCF_015228065.2 Penaeus monodon | reverse complement strand
AAACGCAGTAACACGAACACAAACAGGCACATACACTACACTGACGTAGATTCAAATTCTATTTATTCATATATGTATAAAGGTATCGTATCCGTTCGTATGTTCATATGTTTAAAAGTACGGTGACCCTCAAATACGCTTTGGGGACCTTCATTTCACAAGAAGCTATATTTAAACGCTATAGCAATCTGTGACGTCACAACACTTGAGGCGCAGAGGCCACTATAAAAGACTCAGATCTTTCTCAATGGCTTAGTTTCTGTTGGGATTCCATCACAAACATGTTTTTGAAGGTGATCATCCAGACAGTGTAGAAAATGCAAATATTCATTTGAAATATGAATCTTGTTCTAAAACACCATATTTTTCAGGCATCTGTATTAGTGGCGATTGCAGTCGTTGCCGCAGCTCGGCCCGAAACTCCTTCCTACACTCCTGCTCACCCAGCCCCTTCGTACTCGCCTCCCAGCCCTTCCTACAGTGCACCCGCCCATCCTTCTCCTTCCTACCATGCTCCCACCTATAACGACGTGAGTAGGGATTTCGGTTTCTCCAAATTACAGGAAGAAAATTATCCAATTAGTTTGTTGCATTTGTTGTGGTGTTCCTGTTTTGCAAATATTAATATATGAGAATAATTTCCCTTTCCATTCCGAAGATTTTTTCTTTTTTCTCTCTCTCTTTACAGGTTCCAGCCCAGTACAACACTCAGTATGCCGTGAACGACGAATACTCAGGTAACAACTATGGGCATCAAGAGGACCGCGACGGCTACAAGACTCAGGGAACGTACTATGTGCAGCTCCCCGACGGCCGTCTACAGAAGGTCACCTACTACGTGGATGGCGAGTCCGGCTACGTGGCAGAGGTCACCTACGAAGGGGAAGCACAGTATCCAGCTTATCAGCCCGCTCCGTCAACTTCTTATCAGCCTGCTCCATCACCGTCTTACGCTTAATTCACATGCTGTATTTAAAAGATATGAACACCGAAAGGGATAATTTATTTATATCAAATATATCAACTGCTGTATAAATGACGATGTTTCAATCAAACGCACTGATAACTATTCTAAAGATTTAAAGCAAAATCTAATTGACATTTTTCACATACGCATTTACATAAACATGTATAAGCACACACATACATGCATATATATATATATATATATATATATATATATATATATATATATATATATATATATATATGTATGTATGTATATGTATATGCATAAGTGATAAAATAGATCTGAAAATGGAATCCAAGAGGATTACGCAACTATTGTCTCGTTTTAAATAAATCTAGTTTGTGCATTTTGGGATTTCTACAATGTATATATGTATACATATGCATATATGTATTTATTAATCTCTGTTTATATATACGAATATATATAATCTCAACCGTGTCCACGGTTGAGATTCATATTTACCTGCATAAGGGTGGGGCGCTTTAAGATATCAAGGGTAACCAATATTTTATGAGAGGAACATTTTGTTTCGTTCGTAGGAACGGAACTCAAGGGACGTACTATCTGTTTATATGTATATAAATAGATAGATGGAAATAGATATAGATACCTGTGCGTGTGTGAATGTACGCACACACACACACACACACACCCACACCCACACCCACACACACACACACACACAAACACAAACACACACACACGCATACACACATATACATGTACTTACATATGTATACACATACACAAACATTGATACACAGCCTCTGTATGTATGTGTGTACATTCTTTTGTATACATGTGAGTATATATGTTCATATATATATATATATATATATATATATATATATTGAAACATATGTGTATATATCAGTTATATATAAATATATTGCTATATGTATATATACATATATCTATACATATATATGCATATATATAGGTCCTGCATATATATAGGTCCTATATATATTATATATATATATATATATATTATATATGTATATATATACACATATATATGGAAACATATATGTATATATGGAAAAATATGTGTATATATATCAGTTATATATAAATATATTGCTATATGTATATATTCATATATTTATACATATATATATATATGCATATATATAGGTCCGTATATATATATATATGTATGTATATATATACATATATGTATATATATGTACGTATGTGTGTGTGTATGTGCTTATGAATATATATACATATATGTGTAGGTATATATATGTATTTGTGTGTGAATATGTGTGAATGTGTGTGTGTATGTGCGTGCATATGTCTGCACACACATATATATATATATATATATATATATATATATATATATATATATATATATATATATATATATTTTATTACTTTCACTGTATGTATATGTATATGTGTGTGTGTGTGGTCATATGTGAGAGAAAGAGAGAGAGACATATGTGTGTGTATGTATATATATAAATATATATACACACATGTGTATATATATATATACATACTCCCCAGTCAAAATCTATTTATCTCTCTGTTTATATCTGTGTGGGTGCGTTCATATCTACACACAAACGAATAAATGTAAATACAATCCCTAACATACATATCAACACATTTATAAATATATGTATGCATTATATTTGTTATGGTAGACATATGCCGAAAATGTATAGGAACGGACTGATTCTGAGATAAACTTCAGGGAACTGTATTTGTCAAGAAGCTAAATATAACGTGTTAGCAATTTATGACGTCACAAGGCTTAAGGCGTGCAAGTCACTATAAAAGATTCGGACCTTTCTCATTGCTTTAGTTTCCATTGAGATTCCATCACAAACATGTTCTTTAAGGTGACCGTCCACGCAGTGTACAAAAGTGAATTTTCTTAAACTATTTATTCTGTGGATCTTACTCAAAAGATATATATTATATTCAGGTATCTGTATTACTGGCGCTTGCAGTCGCCGTCGCAGCCCGACCCGAGACTCCTCCCTACTCTCCTCCTGCTCAGCCAGCACCTTCGTACTCGCCTCCCAGCCCATCCTACAACGCGCCCGCCCATCCTTCTCCCTCCTATAGAGCTCCCACCTACAATGATGTATGGATTTAGGCTACTCTGAAATACAAAAAGGATAACATTATCCACGTTATTTGCTGCAATGTTTCTTGTGCAGTTGCTGTTTTATAAATGTTAATTTATGTGCATGATTTCATGCTTAAATTTTTTTTGTTTTTTCCATCAACAGGTTCCAGCCCAGTACAACACTCAGTATGCCGTGAACGACGAATACTCAGGTAACAACTACGGACATCAAGAGGACCGAGATGGCTACAAGACTCAGGGAACGTACTATGTACAGCTCCCCGACGGCCGTTTGCAGAAGGTCACCTACTACGTAGATGGCGAATCCGGCTACGTGGCAGAGGTCACCTACGAAGGGGAAGCACAGTATCCAGCTTATCAGCCCGCTCCGTCAACTTCTTATCAGCCTGCTCCATCACCGTCTTACGCTTAATTCACATGCTGTATTCGGGAAATCTGAACATCGAATTCTTAATTTATTTATAATAAATATCGTACCTGCTGCAAACATACCGATACTTTCATAAAACGCCCTGATAATTATTAGATAATGATGATATTAAATAAATAAATAAATAAACAAAAAAGTTAAATGAATATATAGTTATGTGTGTATATATGTACACACACACATATCTATTTATATATATTTGAAATATATATCTATGTGTGTATGTATATATATGTATGTATCTATATGCATATATATATTCCAGACATTAATCAGTTCTAGAACCTCTCCAAACTGCCCCGGAGAAAATAACATTTAGAATTGTAGTCCTAAGTGGGATAAATGGCAGTTGAATATATATATATACATATATTCCAGACAGAATTGGTAATACTATCAGCTGTAGAACACCTCCAAAATGCCCCGAAGAAAATCTATGATAATAAATAGTTTTAAAATGACTCAGTACATTTACAAAACTCTAATACAATAAACTGAGTATTAATAATCTGTAATGTTGACATCCTCTTCAACTTTGTTGCACTTTAAAGGCCTACTAGGGGTACACAGATATGTATGTAGTAGATGTAATGCCACTCATGTCAGGGATATCTCTGTAACCTGTTCTTAAATTATTTAGATATGGAAAAAAAAACAGTTGCTAGCCAACAGTACCAGATCTTGGATATTCTAAAGGGGATAGGAGGATAGCACCCTCTTGTTACCTGAAGTAGGACGGGCTGAAGATATTTAGAAATTCGGAGGCATTTCCCATGTATTTTATCATAAGTCGTACTTAGAGTGTAGTCTAAATTCACATATGTCTGTATATCATACTATCTTTTTAAGGGCACAGTCTATCACTCTAAGAGGTTGGACGACTACCTCTCCATCCCTCATCATGGATACACCTTGTAAGACAGCGTTGTCTCAGAAATGACACAAGTTTTTATTTTTCAATTACACTATTTTTTTTATAAAGCCGGCTCTTCGAACTCGAGACGTCCATCTTCACATATCTTTCACACACACACATAGTGTGTGTGTGTGTGTGTGTGTGTGTGCACGCATACATTATTCACACACACACACACACACACACACACACACACACACACACACACACATATATATATATATATATATATATATATAATATATATATATATATATATATTTTTTTTTTTTTTTTTTTTTTTTTTTTTTTTTTTTTTTTTTTTTTTTTTTTTCCATGTTGTGATGATATTGGAGTGAGTACGGGTAGGATTCCCAGTTCCTTTCCACGGAGAGTGCCGGTGTTAGTTTTTAGGTAATCATTCCCTCTATTTATCCGGGCTTGGGACCAGCACTGACTTGGGCTGGCTTGTCCACTCAGTGGCTAAATAGGCAATCGAGGTGAAGTTCCTTGCCCAAGGAACTTCATTGTATCTAGGTTCGATTTACCTAAAATTATTTAAATCAGCGAGCGTGCTCACGTACGCGCGCGA
>NC_051388.1:48376830-48379330 GCF_015228065.2 Penaeus monodon | reverse complement strand
TCCAATGTATTCGTCTTATTTCTTACTTGTTACAATTTCCATGTTCTTCTGAATGTGTTGCACATATCGGCATAATTCCACACTATCCGGCAAAGTCCTTTTCCCTTTCATTCGAGTGGGTGGATCAGTCTTTTCTCTTCCGGTATAAGTGCGGTTCGTGTAGCCCTTTACTTTCTTAAAATTACGTGCAGACACTCAAGCGATCATTTTTTTTTACTGCTTGGAAGTGTTTACAGGTATTGCTGTAATGGGTTCGTTTGTATTTATTACAGGTAAATCTATAGAATTTATAGAAAATGTTCAAATGTATCCGTCTTCCGTTTAGTCGCATAGAGCACTGATGACCTATATATAAAAAAACTCTTATAAGAGATTAGATGTAATGAATTCCGACTGTGTCACAATATTCCCTAAAACCAGTAAATAAGCTTGTATATAAATATGTATAAATATATATATATATATATATATATATATATATATATATATATATATATATGTTTACAAATATAAATATATATACATACATATATATGCTATTAAAGTAAAATCAATAATTAAGTAAAGAGCGAAAGCAAAGCATTGAACTAGGCAGTTCCTGCAGTAGCGTTCGCCCCCCCCCCCCCCCCATCTCCGTCTTGAGCGCTACCTATTTCCTTGGCAGAACTGCCTCGGCCACTCCTCCTTTGCCATAGGCCTGGGCGAGACCTCTCCGCCGGCTGCTGTTTCTTTTATTTTTTTACGGTTGGTAATTTCTTGGTTAGGGATTAGGGCGATATATTATATTTTAATAATATATCGCATAGGTAGTATTTTCTTGTTTCTTGTGTTTTGTGTGTTTTTTGTGTTTTGGTGAAGGAAATAAATAAAATTATGATCATGAATTTACATATTTTTCCAAATCTTTGACATTGAATGATAACTAATAATGAAAGAAATCTTGAATATTTATTTAAAGGCTTACAATACAATGAAAGTACCTTATCAATAATGAATGATAAATACATCAATGGAAGACCTCATAAATGAATTTACATTTAATAATATTATGCTAACCGAATTAATGACCATTTAATATGGAATGAACAGTGAAGGAACAAGAAGAAACTTGATAATCACAATTAGTACTTTAACGCAAGGATTGTTGTTGCGTGGTATTTAGCCATTCATATCAGGCCATTTGACTTTTCGTCTATGATTCTGGCGACCGCATTAAGAGAATTAGAGTTCAGCGGCGCTGCTTTTCCCCTGAATTCTCTTAGTGACATACCAGCCGTAACAATACATATATATACCCCCCCCCCACACACACACATACTTATACATATATATATATATACATACATACATATATATCCATACACACACACACACACACACACACACACACACACACACACACACACACACACACACACACATACACATACCCACACACACACACACACACACACACACACACACACACACACACACACACACACACACACACACATATATATATATATATATATATATATATATATATATATATATATATTTCATATATATATATATATATATATATATATATATATATATATATATGACAATACAAACCTTTATACATTTACATATACATATAAATATGTATGCATGCATATATACAGATATATGTATATATGTATGTGTGTATATATGTATATATACATATACATATATATGTATTTATACATACACACACAAACACACACACGTGCACACACACACACACACACACACACACACATATATCTATGTGTGTGCGTGTGTATATATATTGTATATATATATATATATATAATATAATATATATATATATATATATATATAATATTATACAATAATAATAATATATATTATATATATAATATATATATATATATATATATATATATATTGTGTGTGTTGTTGTGTGTGTGTGTGTGTGTGTGTTGTGGTGTGTGTGTATAAATATATATATATATATATATATATATTATATTATATATATATTATAATATATATATATATATTATATATATTGTATATATATATTATATATATATATATTTATATATTTTATTTATATTTATATATTACATATATATATTTATATATTGTATATATATATTTATATATTGTATATATATATATTTATATATTGCATATATATATTTGTTATATATATTATATATATATATATATATATGTGTGTGTGTGTGTGTGTGTGTGTGTGTGTGTGTGTGTGTGTATGTGTTTGTGTATATGTACAAATATATTCACACACACACACATACACACGTGTGTGTATGTGTGTGTGTATGAATATATTTGTACATATACACAAACACATACACACGTGTGTATATATAGACACGTGTGTATATATATATATATATATATATATATATATATATATATATATATATATAAATATATATATATAAATATATAATATATATATATATAAATATATAATATATATATATATAAATATATA